>NC_081543.1:19422000-19439344 GCF_901000735.1 Corylus avellana | reverse complement strand
TAGTTCAATATATCGGGGACCTCATGATGTGAGGATACCAGAGTAATTGGGTAATTATAGAAACTAGGGTTTAGGTCTTAGGGGAATTTTGGTAATTTTGAATTTGGACAAAACACCGAAATTCGTTTGGGTTAAGGTTGATGGCTCGAGGAGTTCGGTACTGCCCCAAGGGCAAGTCCCCAGAGTGGCGTCCTCAAGATGTGAGGTTACCAAGGTATAAGCGTGTTAGGGTTTTAGGGCCAAGGGCATTTTGGTCATTTTCAGGTCCAGACAAAATTTCAAAATTCAAATGGCTAGATTCATAGGTTAGGCTTTCAATTCAATAGGTAAGCTTGACCCTTTTAACAGAATTGGGTCGTCCCCAAATTAGGCAAAAATACCCAATTTGAGAGTGAGGAGTATTTTGGAAGGATTTGGACAAAAATTCCCAAATCCGATTGGTCAAAAATGTAGATCGGGTTTCCAATTAAGGATTTGGGCTTCAATTGGCCCATAGGACCCACTTGGGATCACAAAATCAAAAAGAAAAATTCGAATTTAGGGCAAAACCCCCAAATTCAAAAGCTAGGGCTTTAGGTTGATCAAAATTGGTCAAGGGAGTGAGTGGTTTTGTTCAAAGGTCAATGTGGGGGTGTTTGGGTCACAACCCATGCATCAATTGCATGGTAGGGTGAAGAAAACACAATGATTTCAGATTTAGGGCAAAAATTCCAAAATCCCAATATGTGGTGGTTTTGGGAAGGGAAATAGGTTCTAATCACAACAACATCTATCCTAACATAACAAGTAAACGTCTAGATGTTCAATCCGAACCAAAAATCAAGGAAAGATGAAAACCCAATTCGAAAACTCTAAAATCACAAAACGAGAAATTTCGAATTTAAAATGGTTAGAAGCATGTACCTCGTTTAAAAGATGGAACTAAAACATAAAACTTAGGGAGACAGCCGAAAACGCTCGGCCGTTTTTTTTTTTTTTTTTTTTTGAAAAAAAAAGAAAAAAAGAAAAGACGAATCATGTGGGGCTCTGGGTGAGTGCTCGTCCTTGGGGGCGAGCACTCGGCCCGAGACCCAAATTTTATTTTGTTTTAGAAACAAGCAGTTCAAAGGCAAGATATTTTCTTAAAATAATTGGGGGTATCAAAACAAGGCTAGTTGGGCTTGACATGAAAATATATTTTATGAAATTTGAGGTACGAGTGAAATTCATTTTCTTTTTGAAATTCATTTTTTGGAAACACATGAGCATCTAATATAAAATGTACTGCTAAGTACGGTGCGTAGCCTAACTACCTCGTAACTGTCTATCCAAAATCTACCCAACCTCTAAGTCTAGCATTCCCTAGTCGATCCTACTGATGGGTTTAGTTCGTAGTCCTCGTCAATGCTGGAGAGGAAAGCGGCCTTTTGTCGCTCAGACCCAATTGGCAGGGCTCCTGCCTTCCGTAGTTGGATTTCTTCTTGCTCCATCTTGGCGTACTCGTCCGCGATCTGAGTTGGGTGCGTGTGCATCTCCCGCTCCCTTTCCGGGCTAAGTGATGAGTGTCAAATACTGCATAGTTGAGCCCCTTAATTTACATGTGTTAATCCTTTAGCTGTGTTATAATCTAATGTTTTGTTTTATCTTTGTGATTTTTGTGTTTTGCAAATTGCTAAGGGCAAATTGCGGACTAAATGAAAGAAATGCAAGCGCTGGAAAATGACATCAAGCAGTGCTCGTCCAGACAGTGAAAATACCTGTCCGAACAGACATGCCCTTGAGCGTAGTGATCATACGCTCGAGCGCACACGGGGGAAGAATCGCGTGTGCCCTAGCAGCACCCGTCCGGATGGTGGAAACACCCGTTTAGACAGGCGTGTGCTCGAGCACACTGATCCCGCGCTCGAGCGCACTCAGGCAAAGCATACTTGTCTGGACGCTGAAAAGGCCAGTCTGGAGGGATCACTTATCAGATTCCGTAGGTTCAAAGCCTAGCGCCTTGTTTAGGGTAAAAAGCCCTATAAATAGAAGAGCAACATAGGAGGAGGCTACAGGGGGCTGCATAGTCCGAAATTCCATAACTTTTTTCCCTTTTAGCTTAGTTTTTCTTTAGTTTTATGTTTTATTTCTGATAATCGTGTGTAGCTAAATTCTCAACAAAGGTTGAGGATGAAGTCTCACCAATGAAGAACAACAATACTTTCATGTAAGTTAATTTTGTCTGATTTTATGGGTTTTAATGTTTCAATTGTTTTACTTCAACTCAATTTGTGGAATGATTCTTGGATATGTTTTGTAATTCAAGGATACATCTGATGATTTGAGATAATTTAATGTAATTGATTGCTAGGTTTTCTTTGTCAAAAAAAAAAAAAAATGGATATCCTTTGTGATTTATTCTACGGATACATCTGATGTTTTGATTTAAATTGGAATTCTTTTGTGATTTGTGCAAAGAATGGATACATGAGATGATTTTGATTAACTCTTTGAAGCATAGTAAAACTTATATGATGTGGTATTTTTGTGACCAAAAATTTCAATTATAAAATTACCACTCGCAATAGAACGAATCTCGTAGGATAGGGCTATATTGAGGGTGTCGAACCACAAGGACTGCAGGGGTTTAACTATCAAAATTTGGAAGATTAAAATTAACTTAATTCAAAAGAGAATGATTTGTTTGTATGAATTTAAAGTGCATAAAATAAACGGAAATAAAAGAAGTTGAATATATGAGAGAGAGAATAGGGTATTGACTTCACCACGATCCGCACATCAATGGTCAACTGTATTCAATTCTAGCTATTTATTCTATGCATATTATAATTCAAACAAGAAACACATGATTGAAAAATAATTGCATACAATCAATGGAATAGCATAATCCATCTTCGGTTGGCACGGATCGTTTACCTAAATTACACTAAACTAGGGTGTAGTACGATCCATCTTTCCTAGGTATGGTCTATCTAACCGTATTGAGTGCATGTCGATTAAGAACCATTGTATAACCATCATTCTTATGATCACAGAAAATAAGAATGATTTGAGTTCAATAATAATAAAATAATTTCAAAGACAAGATAAGAATTTTACTAATATTGAATTGGAATTTAAGAACAATTGCATTTAATATGAAGAACATAAATCAATTGTAGCAATCCTAAGAGTTATACAATCAATATGCATAAATAAAAGAACTAGAAATTAAATACAATCAAACCATTGTGCTTGAAAAGGGCTACATCAATACCCCACAATTGGGTTTAGCTGCTCATGATCTTCTAAGCTTCACAAACAATTTACTGAAATTTTAGCTCTAAGAGGCGGTGTGTCTGTTTACAATGTTTAGAGCCCTATTTATAGGGATTTGGAAAACCCTAAAACCCTAGAAATCGTCAGAAAATCGGAAGTCAGTCTCCCAGTCCAATTGGGAGACTGAAAACCAAGTTCAAGCTGGAAAAGGATTCTTGCTGTGCACTGTACGCCCGTGTGCGCTCGATACGAGATTATGTGCGCTCGAGCCTAGCTGATATGTGTGCGAGCGCAGGCATGCGCTCGATCCTTGGCCACAGACGCTAGAGCACAGGTGTGCTCGATCTCAGGAGTGCTGCGATCGATCCTAGATACAGAATGCTCCAATTGTTGTCTTTTACGCCCAATTTCCAATGGTTTGTCTAATAAGACCTGAAACACAAAAACAAAACAAAATCAAACAGATAACAACGCTAAGGAATTAAGATATGTAAATTAAGGGGCTTGAATGTGCAACATTCGGCGCTTATCACACCCCCCAACTTACATATTGCTAATCCCTTAGCAATACAAAACTGAAAATAAACTGAAAACAAAAATATAAATCCAGCTTTTGTGGGATGTACGGTTGCATTTAGCATATGCAACAAGCCTTTTAAACCCCTAGGAATTCCCTAGTGGACGAGTGAAGTCTCGTGTGGGTTTTCCAGGAATGATACCCACAAACATTTTCTAACCATGTAGTTCCTAAGAATGCAATCTCATGACCATCATGGTTCTCAGTCATTAACAGGCTTAATAAAACAAACAACATCTTCACAATTTCAGGAAATTACAACTTAGCTTCAATCATGGCAATTATGAGATATTACAGAATTCAATTAGTGTATGTGAACTCAACACATAGTCATGGGGTTTCAAAACTATCGCAATCACGCATGGATCAATACTAAAAATTCATTAGGCAACAATTTCCTTTTTTTTTTTTTTTATATAGCTTACTTAGCTCCCTTAAGCTTTCTGATTGACCCATTTATTGAGTGTTAGGCCAATGACTCCCAAACCAGATGGTTTTAGGACATTAGGTGTAAAGACACCCCTTAGGACTTACTAACTCGAGTCAAAAAGGCTACAAAGCTAAGCTACTTTTTGTTTTTGTTTTTTTTTCTTTTTTTTCAATCAAACCAAACTTCTCACTTTTTGACACAAACACTCACTGCTTAATGAGGCAAGAGGCCCGGTTACTTGGTGGAAAAATGATTTTTTTTTTTTTTTTTTTTTTTTGAATTGATGCCAAGGTCATTTTCCCAATAAGTTACCCAATTTATTCCAAATATTGAAACCAGACTGTATTGATTCTAGATTTTATGCCTCACAGACTACATGCTAGTGTGCTTGTGAAAATGAAATTGAAATAAGTAATATTTCATGCTGCCAATGAGAGTAATACAATTTTAATTCCTTAATCAAGTGATCATGCGTTTGTCATATTAAGCCCATCAATGAATTTCAAATCACAACAAAAAAATGAATTGCATGCTCAAAACTAACATGTATGCCCACACCCCCAACTTAAAATGCACAATGTCCTCAATGTGTGGAAAACAAGAAAGCAGCGCAAGGGATAAAAGAACCTGACCAGTCACTGTGGCGCAGAAGAAGATGCCCCTAAAGCAAGTGGCAACCGTGCTAAAATTGCGTGCAACAGTTTTTGTTGGGCTTCAAACCGTTCATCTGCCCGACTCCTATCCTCCGCCCTTTGGGTAGCAAGCTCAGATCGGAGCTCTTGCAGTTCTTTCTGGAGCGACTCATGCTGTGACATGGTGATAGTAACGGTGGCTGCCGCTCCCGCTCTGTCGACCGGCTTAGCTGCATGTGGCTCATTGTGTACAGGCCCATCAGCATCCCTAATGACCTCAGCTGCAGCAGGCTCCCGACTTCGTCTCGGCATGTGGGAACAACTCTGGTTCCACTGGATCAGGGCAAACTAGGGGTGTGCAGAGATCGGCCCATCTGCGGGTGTACCCTCAATGCCGCGGGTGTGAAGGATATGGGTGAGGAGAAATGGGAATGAAGGTCCCCATGAAGACGAGCCCTGAGTGCTCCTCACAATCGCCCCGTCCTAAAACTTGTGTATGTGATCCCAAATGAGCTGGGGGATGGAAATCCAAAAGCCTCTCTGAAAGGCGTAGAGGGCCGCAAGGAAGGGGCCACGCCTCTGAGTCTTATGTCCAAAGGGACACACATTTCGCTGCAAGACGAAGTCCACAAACCATAGGTGGGAAGGCAACATGACCTTGCTTGTACAGTTGCGGAGGTCGTTGGTGTAACGACCGCGGCAAATATCGTCCACAATATATTGCATGGTGAGATCGGTCGGTAGGTCGGAGTACCGAGGGAAGCCATCCCGAGCCAAAATGTCAGACGGGCAATCATGTGAACACTGCAAAGAAGTAGCAATGTCGGCAGTGGTCAGCTCAACGTCCATGCCCGCCACTGATGAGGAGAGGATGCCCGGCCAGGTACAGTCGAATGTGAGATGGGTATAAATTCCTGGACGAGCCCTTCGTAAGCAAAGGGGCAGACCGGCTGGAACAGTGCAGTGAGGCCGCCCACTTTGTTGCTTGGAGGCTTCGAAAGACGGTGTCGACGGCAAATGAGGTCTCCAAGATGAGCTTCCGTTGTTTCCCACGGCGTGGTAATGGCTAGGATAGGGCCTCGGGGGTGATATCTCGACCAGGGGAAGGACGGGAGGTAGAAGCGGTGGCTGGAAGCATGATGTTGCTTCGTTGAAGCCTTTTGTCAAGCACCTGGTGGGCACTTTAAAAGGACAGTGGTTGAAAACCACGTGGCTTGGCGGCCCAACCCCCTGCAAAATGAAGAGAAACAAACACAGAGCAGTCCGTGTGCGGTAGGGCACTCACGGACTGCGATTCCCACACAAAATTTGAAAGAAATTGGGGCTTGGTGGGGATTTTGGGGAATGGGGAATGGGGAAGAAAAGATGGACCTGGGAGGGAGAAAGAGAATGGGAAAAGTCGGTGGTGGTGGTTTGTGGTTGTGCGGCGGCCGGAGGGGATACAGCGGTGGTGAGGTGGCGTGTGGTGGAGGTTTTGTGGTGGGTGAGGTCAGTGTGGAACTACTGGGTGAAGTGGGTGCGTGGGGGATGCGGCGCTTGGAGGGGGGGATTGGGGAAAAGAAAGGGGAAGGGGGCGTGACCTAAAAAGGTCACGTGAGACCCCTGAACGAGTGCGCTCGAGCGGCACTAGCGTGCGCTCGATCGCACTTGCGCAGAGTTTGGAGTGGATGGGCGGAGGTACGCTCGAGCGCTCCGGAAGGTGCGTTCGAGCGTACTCGTGCAAGTGTGTGGTAGTGTGGAGCTGCTGCGCTCGATCCCATGCAAGGTGGGCTCGAGTGCAGGCCCGTGTTCTGGGATCGAGCACACAGTGGATTCGTTCAAGCCTAGGGTGTCAGTGCCCTAATCAGAAAAATAGATGGGATCCGTCAAATCGACGGATTCCACGTCTGTACTTGGCTCAAAGTTCTGAATGCAGGGCTTTAACCTCTGACTGTTGACCTTGAACAAAGTACCATCCTTTGGGTCCCGCAATTCGTCAGCGCCATAGGGCGACACCGAGGTGACTATGAAGGGGCCGTCCCATCTGGAGCGAAGCTTCCCAGGAAAAAGCCGGAGTTTGGAATTGAAAAGCCATACCTTTTGGTCCAATACAAATGTCTTGGGCAAGATATGTTGGTCATGAAAAGCCTTAGTCTGCTCCATATAAAGGTGAGCACTATCATATGCATCTCGCCGTAGCTCCTCCAACTCTGTCAACTGAAGTTTCCGGTGGGAACCAGCTACTTGCATGTCGAAATTGAACTGCTTGATTGCCCACAGAGCCTTATGTTCTAATTCCACAGGGAGGTGACACGCCTTGCCATAGACTAGCCTATAGGGAGACATTCCAATGGGGGGTTTTGTAAGCTGTGCGGTCGGCCCATAACGCATCATGGAGGCGCAAGGACCAATCCTTTCGGTCTGGCCTAACCGTCTTCTCCAGAATGTGTTGAATCTCCCGGTTAGAAACTTCCACTCGGCCACTTGCTTGAGGATGGTAGGGAGTGGCTACCTTATGTGTGACAGTGTACTTGAGGAGCAAGGCCATGGAAAACCGGTTGCAAAAGTGCCTACCTCCATCACCGATGATAGCCCGAGGAGTACCAAATCTGCTGAAAATGTTGGCTTGGAGGAACTTCACCACAACCTCGTGATCATTGGTCTTTGTGGTAATGGCTTCTACCCACTTAGAGACATAATCTACTCCTACCAAAATATACTCATGTCCACAAGATGGTAGGAAGGGTCCCATGAAGTCGATACCCCAGACATCAAAAATCTCGACAATAAGGATGAGATTCAATGGCATCATGTCCCTCCGAGACATAGCTCCTAGGCGTTGACATCTCTCACAAGCTTGGCAGAATTCATAGGCATCTTTGAACAAGGTGGGCCATGTGAATCCGAATTGTAGAACCATGGCTGCTGTCTTCTTGGCACTGAAATGGCTTCCACAAGCTAGAGAGTGGCAAAATGTGAGAATACTAGAAAATTCACTCTCAGGGACACAGCATCGGATGATCTGATCAGCACAATACTTGAAAAACTCTGGATCTTCCCAAAAATAGAATCGAACTTGCTTGAAGAAGTGGTCCTTATCTTGCTTAGACCAATGAGAAGGAATCCGTCCTGTAGCTAGATAATTGACAATATCGGCATACCATGGCGGACTTCTCGGAGTGACTTCAAATAATTGCTCATTTGGAAAAGAGTCAGGAACAGGAACCGGCTGGGGTGTCTCCAATAAAATTTGTGATAGATGGTCGGCAACAACATTCTCAGTGCCCTTCTTGTCCCAAATCTCATTATCAAATTCTTGCAGAAGGAGTATCCAGCGGATCAGTCGGGGTTTTGTTTCCCTCTTTGCCAGCAAATGTCGCAGAGCAGCATGATCAGAAAAAATGATAACCTTTGATCCCAGAAGGTATGAGCGGAATTTATCCAGAGCAAAGACCACAGCTAGCAATTCTTTCTCGGTGGTTATGTAATTGACTTGAGCATCCATTAGAGTCTTGCTAGCATAATAAATGACTTGGGGAAGCTTGCCTACCCATTGTCCCGAAACTGCACCCACAGCATAGTCAGACGCGTCACATATGATTTCAAAGGGCAAAGACCAGTCAGGAGGCTGCAAGATGGGAGCAGAAGATAACAGAGACCGGAGCTTCTGGAATGCCTCGTGGCATGCTTCATCAAAGTGAAAAAGGGCGCCCTTAGCAAGCAAGTTACATAAGGGCCTTGAAATTTTACTGAAGTCTTTAATGAAGCGGCGGTAGAAGCCTGCATGCCCTAGGAAGGAACGGATTTGCTTCACTGAAGTGGGCGGTGGTAGATTTGCAATGGGCTCAACTTTGGCCTGGTCCACCTCAATACCTCTTTTGGACACTATATGGCCCAAAACTATACCTTCCTGTACCATTAAGTGGCTCTTCTCCCAGCTGAAAATCAGATTAGTTTCTTTGCATCGTTGAAGCACAAGTGACAAATTACGGAGACATGTATCAAATGAAGATCCAAAAACAGAAAAATCTTCCATAAATACCTCCAAAAATTTCTCCACCATGTCGGAGAAAATTGACATCATACATCTATGAAATGTGGTAGGTGCATTGCATAAGCCGAAGGGCATGCGTCGGTAAGCAAAGGTGCCGAATGGACATGTGAATGTTGTCTTCTCTTGGTCTTGGGGATGAACTGCAACCTGATTATACCCGGAATAGCCATCTAAGAAGCAATAGTAGCTTTGGCCAGCAAGACGCTCCAAAATTTGATCAATGAATGGGAGCGGGAAGTGATCCTTCCGAGTGTGGGAATTGAGCTTCCGGTAGTCGATGCAGACACGCCATCTCGTGGTTGTGTGCTGTGGAACCAACTCACCAGCAAAATTCTCCACAACAGTGATGCCGGATTTCTTTGAAACTACTTGAGTGGGGCACACCCATTTGCTATTTGAGATAGGGTAGAAGATGCCTGCATCAAGTAACTTAACTACCTCTTTCATCACTACCTCCTTCATGTTGGGATTCAACCGGCACTGTGCCTCACGAGAAGGTCGAGCATCTTCTTCGAAATGGATCCGGTGCATACAGATAGAGGGGTCGGTGCCTTTCAAATCTGCCACGGTCCACCCAATGGCCTCCTTGTACTGCTTTAACACTGCGAGCAGACTTTCCTCTTGGTCTTTTTATAGGTCGGAAGCAATGATAACTGGCAGAGTGTTGTTAGACCCAAGAAATACTTACTTGAGTGTTGCGGGCAGGGGCTTCAGCTCAAGCTTCGGTGCAGACAGTAGAGATGGGACATGAGGAGTGCTCGATGTCGCAAGTAGGTGCTCCTTTACTACTCTCCATGGATGGAAGTCTGCACTTGCAGCTGTTTATAGCAAATCATGGACCTCCTTGATGTACTGGTCAGTGTTGAATTCTTCAAAGTTAAAGTAATTCAAGCAGGCTTCTACTGGATCCTTTGTCAGGAGACTGGGTAGTGAATCTTCTACATATTCTTCAATGCTGTCCAAAAAGAAACACTCATTCTGGTCAGGAGCATGCTGAAATGCAGTAAAGATATTCAACCGAACCTTCATATTGCCAAATGAGATCTCCAGGACTCCAGTTCGACAGTTGATACAGGCATTTGTTGTGGCTAAGAAGGGACGCCCAAGAATGTCAGGAACCAGCTTCTCCGGATTGGGCACAGGCTCAGTATTTAGCACTATATAGTCAACTGGGAAGAAAAATTTATCCACCACGATGAGCACATCTTCTACAATCCCTCTAGGCTTCTTAATTGACCGATTAGCTTGTTGTAGAATTACTGTGGTGGGTTTCAGCTCCCCTAGGCCGGGCTTCTGATACACTGAATATGGTAGTAAATTCACACCAGCTCCCAGATCTAAGAGTGCCTTATCAATCTCTCTTTTTCCGATGATGCATGAAATTGTAGGAGCCCTGGGGTCCTTGAACTTCGGAGGAGTGTTGTGCTTAACCAGGGAAGTCACTTGCTCAGTCAGAAGAATTTTCTTGGGGATGTTGTTTCTGGTCTTCCGCTTTTGAGTACACAAGTCTTTAAGGAACTTGGCATAGGCAAGCACTTGTGCAATGGCAACAAGAAGGGGGAGATTGATTTTTACATGTTTGAACATCTCCATCATTCCTTTTTCTCTCCTTGTTTCCCAAAGTAGGAAGGTGCCTTGAGACGTTCTGGGAAGGGGGCCGGTGGCTCATCTGGGATCTCTGGAGTGGATGCTGCTGATGACGAAGCCTCATTGCTCACTTGTTTGCTTTTATCATTCTGCAGATTCTATGCAACCTCTGTGTGTTCATCCTTCTTCTCCTCCACATGATTGTCAACTATTTTGCCGCTTCTCAAGGCGGTGATGGCTTGAACTTGCTGATGGTATGAAGTGCCCTCATCTACCATGTAGTGCCCCTTAGGGTTTACCACCGGCTGACTTGGAAGCTTTCCTTCATCCCTTTTGTTGATGGTGTTGGCAAGTTGTCCGACTTGAGCTTCTAGCTTGGCAATGGATTGGGAATGTGAGTTGACTATTTCCTCTTGAGATTTGACTAACTGCTTTAACTCGCTGGTCAGCTCATTCATTGCTTTTATCATCCGATCATCAAAATTAGACTCTGAGGGGGACTGGTAGTGCTGCTGTGGAGGCCGGTAAGTGGAATGAGGTTAGTAGGGCTGTCTGTTGGATTGAGCTTGATTATGTGGCCCTGGGGCTGAGTTGCCTGAACTTGAATTCTTCCATGAGAAATTTGGATGACTTCTCCACCCGGGGTTGTAGGTATTGGAGTACGGATCATTACCCGGTCTTGAGAAAGCTGCATTAACCTGCTTATTAGCAATGTCAGTATAATTTCCAGTAACAGGGCAGTTATTTACATGATTCATAGGACTTGAACAGAATGAGCATGATTCAATGTGTGTGTGAGCAACATTAGGAGCAAAACCAACAGCTGGTGCCCTTCGTCTAGCGGAAACCTGCTGAAGAGAATTGTTACTCAAGTTTTCAAACATAGACCATGCTTCATCTTCGTTTTTGAACATGAATGTCCCCCCGCATGATGCGTCCACCATTTTTCTATTGGACTCGGTCAGGCCATCATAAAAATACTGCACCAGCTGCCATTTTGGGACAGCGTGGTGTGGACATGATCTAAGCAGGCTCTGTAGCCTATCCCAAGTCTCATGGAAATCTTCTCCCTCATACTAGGAGAAGGTAGTGATGGCTCTTCTAGTGTCATTGGTCATGCCTATGGGAAAGTACTTCTTAAGAAAATTCTTGTTGCAATTGAGCCCAAGAAGTGATAGAGTTGGGTGTTAAGGATTGAAAGCAATGTTTGGCTTTTTCCTTGAGGGAGAAAGGAAAAAGACGCATCCTTAGGGCATCCTTAGTGAATCCATTCATTTTAGTGGTATCACAAATTGCTTCGAAATCACTGAGGAAGTCGTAAGGATTTTCAGTGCTAAGCCCTAGGAATGAAGGTAAACTTTGTATAGTGCTGGGCTTAATTTCATAATGGGTTGCCGTAATTTCTGGCAACCTGAGACATGTGGGAGTAGTGTAAGTGGTAGGAAGATAGTGATCTTGCAATGCTACGTGGTTACCGTCCCCCATGGTCTCAGTGGAACTCTCTTCTTGCAAATTAGAGTTCTTTTGGGATCTAATTTACCGAAGGGTGCGTTCAATTTCAAGGTCGCAAGAAATTAATGGAAAAGACAAAGAACGACGACCTCTCATAAACTAAACAGAAATTTAAAAAGAACAGAAAGAAAATAAGCTAAAAATAGAAAACAAACAAGCTCACAAACGGCCTTAGATGCATTGAGGGTTCTGGATGCAAGCTGCCGCAAGTGCGCTCAATCGCACGACAAGGTGCGCTCGAGTGTACTGCCACAGATGGGTGTGAGCGCACGAGGAGAGGGCTCGAGCGATGCTGACTTGGTGCTTGCTGAAGTTCGTTCATGCGCTCGATCGCACGCGGTCTGCGCTCGATCGAAGTCACAGAGAAGGCAGCTTACAGACCTGTTTGCAGATTCAAAAAATAAAAAATAAAATAAAACACAAAAACAGAATTAAAGTTAGCAACGGAAAACAGGAAATCAGATTATTTAGCTAAAATTAATCCTTAAAATTTGACAATAAAACCGTTAAGCAGTCCCCGGCAACGACGCCAAAAATTGATGTGGTATTTTTGTGACCAACAATATCAATTATAAAATTACCACTCGCAATAGAACGAATGTTGTAGGATAGGGCTATATGGAGGGTGTCGAACCTCAAGGACTGTAGGGGTTTAACTATCAAAATTTAGAAGATTAAAATTTACTTAATTCAAAAGAGAATGATTTGTTTGTATGAATTTAAAGTGCATAAAATAAACGGAAATAAAAGAAGTAAATATATGAGAGAGAGAGAGTAGGGTATTGACTTCACCACGATCCGCACATCAATGGTCAACTGTATTCAATTCTAGCTATTTATTCTATGCATATTATAATTTAAACAAGAAACACATGATTGAAAAATAATTTCATACAATCTATGGAATAGCATAACCCATCTTCGGTTGGCACGGATCGTCTACCTAAATTACGCTAAACTAGGGTGTGGTACGATCCGTCTTTCCTAGGTATGGTCTATCTAACCCTATTGATTGCATGTCGATTAATAACTATTGTATAATCATCATTCTTATGATCACAGAAAATAAGAATGATTTGAGTTCAATAATAATAAAATAATTTCTAAGACAAGATAAGAATTTTACTAATATTGAATTGGAATTTAAGAACAATTGCATTTAATATGAAGAACATAAATCAATTGTAGCAATCCTAAGAGTTATGCAATCAATATGCATAAATAAAAGAACTAGAATTTAAATACAATCAAACCATTGTACTTGGAAAGGGCTACATCAATACCCCACAATTGGGTTTAGCGACTCATGATCTTCTAGGCTTCACAGACAATTTACTGAAATTTTAACTCTAAGAGGCGGTGTGTCTGTTTACAATGTTTAGAGCCCTATTTGTAGGGATTTGGAAAACCCTAAAACCCTAGAAATCCTCAGAAAATTGGAAGTCAGTCTCCCAGTCCAATTGGGAGATTGAAAACCAAGTTCAAGCTGGAAAAGGATTCTTGCCGTGCACTGTACGCCTGTGTGCGCTCGATCCGAGATTATGTGCGCTCGAGCCTAGCTGATATGTGCGCGAGCGCAGGCATGCGCTCGATCCTTGGCAGCAGACGCTCGAGCGCAGGTGCGCTCGATCCCAGGAGTGCTGCGCTCGATCCCAGGAGTGCTACGATCGATCCTAGATCCAGAATGCTCCAATTGTTGTCTTTTAAGCCCAATTTCCAATGGTTTGTCAAATAAGACCTGAAACACAAAAACAAAACAAAATCAAACAGGTAACAATGCTACGGAATTAACATATGTAAATTAAGGGGCTCGAATGTGCAACATTCAGCACTTATCATTATATAAGATTTTTATTGTGAGAACTTCGAGTTATATTGATGAACATGGAATATGTTGTTATGATTCGGTGAGTGTGGATTCCAAAACCTTAGTGCTTCCTTTTGATTTATTTCATCTTATTGAGTTTATGTTTTATCTTTTATTTTCAAAACTCAAAAATGAAACCTTTTTTCGGAACTAGGTTAAGGTTCAATTAGTTTAGATAAATTTTGTTTTCATAAACACAAATCGCTGTGGGATCGACCTCGCACTTACAATCCTTTTACTGCAAACGATTCACGCACTTGCGAGTATATTAAAATTTTCACAACACTAAGGTAGGGGTTATATTTTCCGGGGACAGGTGGAAAATTCCATACCACTAATATGTTGGGACGCTTCTACTTTGCTGTTGTCTAGCCACCCTTGGAGTCTGTTTGTGTCACCCTTTCTTGACTCTAACCTTGAGGCAGGGGCTTCAACCTCCGAAAGGGCCGGGTTAAAGTCTTACGTTTGATGGGGCGAGGCTTGTATCCTTGTGCATAGGGCCCGAACTTAGTTGGCCATTCTCGAACAGTTGCCCAGCGTCGGCACCCATCGTGCATTTGAGTGTAGAGTTGGATCAATTGCTTGTGACGCAATCCTATACTAAGTAATCAAGAAGGTTGTTATCCTAGGCCGCCCTCAATCAAACAATCATCAGAAAACCCAGGTCTACCCTATACTCCAGTCTCTTAAGATTTATACTTAGGGTATTGTGGCCTATTCTTAGATTGTTTACTACGGTCTGCAAGACCGTACGCTCTGATACCATACAGTAACACCCCCAAAACTGGCCTTGACCAGCCTAGCAGGATTACTGGCAATCGCCCCAGTTTAACCAACTGGTGGCTAAATAGGGTACCACCTGATGTGGTATTTTTGTGACCAAAAATATCAATAATAAAAATAACCATTCGCAATAGAACGAATCTTTGTAGGATACGGCTATATTGAGGGTGTTGAATCTCAAGGACTGCAGGGGTTTAATTATCAAAATTTAAAAGATTAAAGTTAACTTAATTTAAAAGGTTTGTGTGAATTTAAAGTGCATAAAATAAACGGAATAATGGAAGTAAATATATGAGAGAAAGAGTAGGGTATTGATTGGACCACTATCCGCATATCAATGGTTAACCATATTTAATTCTAGCAATTCATTCTATGCATGTTATAATTTAAACAAGAAAACATATGAAAATAATTTCATACAATCAACGGAATAGCATAACCCATCTTCGGTTAGCACGGATCGCCTACCTAAATTACGCTAAACTAAGGTGTAGTACGATCCGTCTTTTTTAGGTATGGTCTATCTATCCCTATTGATTGCATGCCAATTAAGAACCATTGTATAACCATCATTCTTATAATCACAGAAAATAAGAATGATTTGAGTTCAATAATAGTAAAATAATTTCTAAGACAAGATAAAGATTTTACTAATATTGAATTGGAAGTAAAGAAAAATTGCATTTAATATGAAGAACAGAAATTAATTATAGCAATCCTCAGAGTTATACAATCAACTTGCCTAAATTGAAAGCTAGAAATTAAATACAATCAAACCATTGTGCTTGGAAAGGGTTACATCAATACCCCACAATTAGGTTTAGCCGCTCATGATCTTCTAAGCTTTACAAACAATTTACTGAAATTTAAACTCTAGAAAGCGGTGTGTCTGTTTACAATGTTTAGAGCCCTATTCTACAAACCCTAGAAATACTTAGAAAACCGGAGGTTAGTCTCCCAGTCCAATTGGGAGACTGAAAACCAAATCCATGCTGGAAAACGACTTATGTCGTGCAATACACGCCTGAGTGCGCTCGATCCGAAGTATTGTGCGCTCGAGCTTAACTGTTGTGCGCACAAGCGTAGGCATGCACTCGATCCCTGGCCGCAGATGCTCGAGCGTACCTGCGCTCGATCCCAGGAGTGCTGCGATCGATCCTAGCTCCAGAATGCTTAGCTTGTTGCCCTTTTAAGCCCAATTTTCAATGGTTTGTCAAATAAGACCTGAAACACAAAAACAAAACAAAATCAAACAAATAACAATGCTAAGACATTAACATACGTAAATTAAGGGGCTTGAATGTGCAACATTCGGCGCTTATCACACCCCCCAACTTACATATTGCTAGTCCCTTAGCAATACAAAACAGAAACAAAGTGAAAACTAAAAAGATAAATCTAGCTTTTGTGGGATGTACGGTTGCATTTTGGCGTATACAGCAAGCCTTTTAGACCCTTAGGAGTTCCCTAGAGGACGAGTGAAGTCTCTTGAGGGTTTTCCAGGATTGATACCCACAATCATTTTATAACCATGTAGTTCCCAAGGATGCAATGTCATGACCATCATGGTTCTCATTCATTGGTAGGCTTAATAGAACAAACACTATCTTCACAATTTCAGGAAATTACAACTTAGCTTCAATCATGGCAATTATGAGATATTACAGGATTCAACTAGTGTATGTGAACTCAACACATAGTCAAGGGATTTCAAAACTAATCTCAATCATGCATGGATCAATACTCAAAATTCATTGGACTTCCTATTGGATAAACAACCAAGGCAAAAATTTCCCTTTTTTTATTTATTTTATTTTATTTTATTTTATTTTATCACTTAGCTCCCTTAAGCTTTCTAATTGACCCATGTATCCAGCGTTAGGCCAATGACTCCCAAACCAGATGGTTTTAGGGCATTAGGTGTAAAGTCACCCCTAAGGACTTACTAACTCGGGTCAAAAAGGCCACAAAGCTAAGCTATTTTTTTTTCTTTTCTTTTATTTATTTATTTATTTTTATTTTTATTTTTTATCAATCAAAGCAAACTTCTCACTTTGTGATGCGAACACACACTGCTTAATGAGGTAAGAGGTCCGGTTACTTGGTGGAAAGTTTAAAATGAACAATTTTTTTTAAAAAAAATTTATGCCAAGGTCATTTTCCAAATAAGTTACCCAACTACATTGTAAATATTGAAACCAGACATTATTGATTCTAGATTTTATGCCCCACAGACTACATGCTAGTGTGCTTGTGAAAATCAAATTGAAACAAGTAATATTTCATGCTGCCAATGAAAGTAACTCAATTTTACTTCCTTAATCAAGTGATCATGTGTTTGTCATATGAAGCCCATCAATGAATTTCAAATCACAACATGAAATCTAATTGCATGCTCAGAACTAACATGTATGCCCACACCCCCCAACTTAAAACGCACAATGTCCTCAGTGTGTGGAAAACAACAGTAAAACAGTGCAAGGGATAGAAGTACTTGACCTATCACTGTGGCGCAGAAGAAGAGGCCCTTGAATCAGGTGGCAGCCGTGCTAAAATGCCGCGCAACAATTCTTGCTAGACTTCAAATCTTTCATCTGCCCGGCTCCTGTCCTCCGCCCTCTGGGTAGCAAGCTCAGAGCGGAGCTCTTGCAGTTCTTTGTGGAGGGACTCATATTGTGACATGGTC
>NC_081543.1:19394998-19421900 GCF_901000735.1 Corylus avellana | reverse complement strand
TACCTCAGTAAAACAAAAATAGTATTTAATGCCTCGATTATACAAAAGCAGCTGACATTTTATAGACCATTGAATTTAAAATGAAGGACCACGATTAACAATTAGAGAATCTTTAATTTCTCCTCAATTAGAGAGGATCTCAATTCCACAAATCGTTACCTCTATCGTAAATGAATATCAAAGCCTAAATTAATAGGGATCAATCCTAAATTTTAAGTGTATATATATATGCGAAGTGTTAAAGAGCCAAACAAATAAATCCAGAAAAAATTTCAAACTGACGTGACAGACCATGAGTAGCAGACAAAGAAGAGATAATTGCATTTTTTTTTAATTTAAAAACCCTTGCCACGCCAATTTGAAAATTTTTCTGAGTTTATTTGTTTGGCTCTCTAGCACTTATATATATATAATCAAAATGAGGGATGCAATACTCCCGACACCCTGGCTGAGTCAAGGCATAACATGATTTTGGCATGGTAGCTTAAATTAGAAATTAAATAAGCATGATAATAAGTGGCCAAACAAGTGGAATAATAAGCAAAGAGAAAATTTTGAAGAAGGGCCGAGAGAGTTAGGAGGACATGGTTGTTTTCAAAGCAAACATGAGAAGCAATCCTAATTAGAAAGATGTTAATAATTGTGCTTTCCATAACCAACTTTAATGGGAAGGGGGAAAAAGGTCAAGTGGCCCATACCATATTGTATAATTAGATTCACTGGGCATGCACTCAGTGCTTGGTGAAAGTTTGGTGAAAAAAGTTCAATGCTTTTCAGTGCACCACGCTCCTTTTCCATCACCCATTCATTTCAAAGCAATGGAGGGAAAATCTTGGCTTATATATATATATATACACTAATGTTAAGGAAAACTTAATTTTAAAACTTAATTTTAAACCTCTGAATTATTGTTCGTTTTGAGAATACCTCTTAAAATTAAAAAACTCTCAATTTACACACCTGAACTTTCAATTTCAATCAATTTACCTCATCTGTTATAGCCATTAACTTATAATAGAAATGCTTAAAAAGACCAAATTACCTTCAATTTTCGTTGAAAAAAAATGAAAATTAAGGGTAAATTTGAAATTTTATAAAAAAATTACGGGTATAAAGATTATTTTATCACTTTTAACATTTAAAATCTGACAGATGAAGGTACATTGATTGAGATTGAAAGTTTAGAGGTGTAAATTGAGAGCTTTTGAATTTTTGAGGGATCTTCTCGAAACGCGCGATAATTCAAGAGTTTTAAGTGAAGTTTCCCCATAATGTTAAATACTATACTCTCATTGCACTCACTCTCGTTCTATTATGCTAACATGACATTTCCAATTTATTATTGGAACACAAAAATAAAAACAAAAGTATTAGCCACTTAAAACACGTTATGTCAACCGATATACTTTTAGGCCCCGTTTGGTTTGCGGAATAGACCATTTGATTGGACGAGTTAACACTAGGTATAGCTAGTCCTTTGTTTGGTAACACTCTATTCCTGTGAATAGTCTATTCACATGAGACTACTAATCTTATACACACAAGGTTAGCTAAGCCATTAAAAAATGAGTGGCTTAGCTAATCCTTTCTTGTGAGATTAAATTAATTGTGTAAATTGCTAAAAAAAATCCACTTGTGAGATGAAATTTTGTTCTCTCTCTAATTCTTCTATATTTCTCTCTCTCTCTCTCTCTCTCTCTCTATATATATATATATATATATCTTCTTTTCTCTTTTCTCCGTCTCTATATTTCGTTCTCTCTTTTTTTTATTTTTTTCTATTTTCTCTCTGATTCTTCTGGTACAGTTTTTCTGCAAGTGCAAACATTTTTTTTTTCCTCTATGCCGTCTCCCTTCTCTGTACCATTTCTCTGTTTTTTTTTTTTTTTTTTAATAATTCTGTTTTATTTCTTTTGATTCTCTGTACATTCTCCAACTATACTTTTTTTATTTCAAGATTGAGCTTGATTCTATTTTCTCCAACTATATTTTTTTTATATAAATAATTTTGTAGCATAATTGCAAAAAAAAAAAAAAGGACACATACCTGACATAATTAAAAACAAAAAAGAAAAAGAAATTATAGTAAAGTTGTTTATGTTTCAAAAATAAATTAAAAAAAAAAAAAAAAAAAAGAATGAAAGTCCTTAATAATATAAATTGTATTTGTATTATAAGGGTATTTTAGGAAATTTGATCACAATATGATTCCATTCACCAACATATTGCATTGTACCAAACGAAGGAATATGATTAGCTAGTCTATTCCAGCGTTACAACCAAACAAATGAATAGGAATAGCTAATCTATTCCACACTCTTTTATTCCAGTAGTAGCTAATCATTTTTCAATGGACTAAACATTTCACAAACCAAACGAGGCCTAATATTTAAAAAGTTTAAGTATGTGTGATGTCATTCAATGGAATTGGATTTAAAACATGAAAACTTGAAGGGAAAATTCCTTTTTCCCCCTTCGTTCAACTAGAGATCAAAGAGAAAGAGAGCTTAAAGAGAGAGAGCAAGAGAAGAGCTTGGAGAAGGAGGAACTACAAAAGGTAGACTATTTCCCTATATGATTTAGTTTTGCATTTAAGTTTAATGAGTTGGTTTGTTGATGCTTTGATGTTTTGGTGAGGTTTATAAATGTGTGTTGTTGATGTTTTTGGAGTTATGATGTGCGGTTTTGAAGTTGTTATTAATATTGTTGTTATGATATTTAGGGTTTTAATATATTTGTAAGATGTTGTGAATATTGAGGTTGTTGAAAGATTTTTGTTGTTATTGTATTACCGTATTAGATTTTAATTGTGATTTTACATAAAGTTTAATAGGTTTAAGATTTATTATGGTTTATTATAAAGAGTTTAAGATTTTTGGAGTTTGAAGATTATGGATTATGTTTATCTTGTGATACTTGGTTACTTAGTGATGACTACCTTATGTCTCGAGGTATGACAATAAATCTTTGTGCTTAGACATGAATTTATGGTTTGTTTAATGATGGCTTGAAATAGGGGTGGCAATTCGTGTTCACGTGTCGGGTTCGGATCTTATCAAGGTATGGGTATAAGACTATATAGGTCAACTCTAACCCGACCAATTTAATTAAACGGGTCAAACCTCTCAACTCTAACCCTTTAATTTTGTCTTGGGTTCGCAGGTTATGTCAAAAACTGCCAGCCAATACGTCACGTGTTAGGTTCAAGTCGTGTCCGAGGCATGAGTATAAGATTATATAGGTCAACCCTAACCATACCCATTTAATTAAATGGGTTAGACTCCTCAACCTGACCCTTTAATTTCATAATCATGGATATTTAAAATGTTATGGAGTTATATCAAAAATTGTTTGCCCTAGATTGAAGTTTAGGTATGATTTCATAATCATGGATATTTTAAACGTTGTGTTTTCTATTAGGACAGTGTTATGATATAGGGCTTGAGATAGTCCTAAAATGAGTTAGTTTGGTTTGATTTTTAGATGGAAGTTTTTGCCCAATAATCAAATGTTTGGTGGCTTAGCCTAACGATTGGCATCCATTGATCAACCTAACAAATGAACATTCATCTGTCAGTCAACATTACCATTTTGCCTTTAGATTAAGATTTATGAAGTTTTAGCTTAGATTAAGATCTAATTAGTGATTCTTTCACAGATTTTGAGTGTGGTGAGTCTCTAGAAGTTTATTTTGAGGAGCCTTGCACCCCGATGAGTAAACTACATAAATATTTGTTATTTCAAATTACTTCATAACATTATTACATTATATGATAAACGTGCATATTTATAAATCACATGAAATCTCTTTTAAAACAATGTGAACTCTATTTTTATGAAAATATGAGATGAAAAATGAATTATATAAAATGTGATTTTGTAAATGCATGCATGTAAAAGGCAATGTTAATTGCATCGTATGACATGGTGCTTCATGTATAGATGAAAGCTATGAGCTACTACTATACGGGTTAATCACTATGGTCAAGAGATTTATATTTCTTGTTCGGCCTTTGATCCAATGGTTTTATAGGTAATTAGCACAACCATGTTTGATTGGTGGTCACAACGAAGACATCATTAGTGGTGTGAATCACCCGATATTTAAATTCGGTCAGGCCACTAACGATGACAGTATGCGGCAACATTAGAGCACATGTGTTTGTACTACAAATTTCTCAGGACAATGTCAATTCTACCAAGCAAATGATTAAACGCTTGGATAGACCATATAGAGTACACTATGATATGTTCACTTGATTATCTTATATATACTACATACACATGTTTTATAACTGATGAACAATGCATATTAATGTTTGAGAAGTTAAATGACCATTTTATTCAAGTTGAGTTCATAAATATGATCATTTGTAATTCTATTTATCTTTACTTACTAGTCTTGGATTTACACATTATCTTTTCCACTAGTAAAAAAATCGTGTTTTATAGTCGTTAAGCCATTTGAAGATGGATATTGGAGGCCTGAAAAAGAGGTCAACTTTGGACTGCTTCACTAAGTTGATCTTTGAGGAGTTGGACCCAATTTTAAGTGGAGAGTTATAACATAATTTCGATGACCCACTTCATGATACCTTTTTGAGTTTTCTTTGGGAGTACTCTCAGTTTTATGGCAACCCTTTGATGAATTAGTAGATTTGCTTATCTTAGACTTTGGCAACCTATTTGAGATTTGGTCTATACTAATTGATAATATTGATTAAGATTTGTTGATGGGTTGGACACCGAGATTTTTTATGCTTTTTAGTTGTTCTAGTATTTTTGTTGTTTTAAATATTATAATAATTATTATTATTTTGAAAAAAAATTCCAGTCTCATTCAAGAAGGATCACGAGCATAACACGCTCTTACATCACAGAGCAAAAAGCTCTGAAAAATCATAGTTGAAGCTACGATGTTACAAATTATAGATGCTTACATAAAAATCAAACATTCAAGACATATCTATGACATCAATATCTGCTAACCTATGACTACATTTTAGTTGTAACACCAGATCTGTTCCAAACAGACTCAACTCAATGCATAGGTAGCTCATCTTCCTCACTCTGAAAACAAATCACATTCACAACCGGGCAACCCAAAGGTCTGGACAATCCTTATTCAAACAAAAATACAAACAACAAAAAACAGAGAAAACACAGCCCCAACAGAAAAACAGCCATAAAAGCACAGATCTGCTCCTGAGAAGACTAGATCTACTTCTCATCGACCCAAAACGGTCGGGAAACTACATCATTTTCCTCATAGATCGCTCACGAGAGCAGATCTATAGAAAAAACTTTCTTTGGGTGTTACACTTACAACAATATTTGGACAAAAGACAGCCAAAAACCAGATTCTTCCAACTTTCTAGTACATGAAATACATCAAGTCTAGTAACTATTTTGTCAAAAGTAAACTTCAACTCAACAATGTCTTTCCCAACTACTTTGATGGTAGTTGAATTTCCCATGTAGTGTTTCATCCCATCTCTAACATTTTCATACTTCTTGAAGAGATTCTTATCGTCATAAATGTGTTGAGTTGCACAAGTGTCAACTCACCAACCAAAAGCATTGACTACCTATTCACTTTGAAAACAATAGCAACAAAGTTTTTCAACATTGTTGGCTTGTTTTTTATTCTTCAGAATCCTACAGTCCTTGATGAAGTGCTCTGGTTTCTTGCAGTATTGACACATCCCCGCCCCCCCCCCTTTTTTTTTTTTGAAATCACTCTTTTTCTTTGGACCAATTTAGCCAGGACTAACAACTTCATTTTTAGGCTTCTTTCCTTTTCTGTTGTCTATTTCAACAATATGAGCAGGCTTGTTTATCTCAACACTTTATTCGAGTTTGTCTCAAATCCTTGACTCTTCTTTAATTTGAAGTTGTCTTTGAAGACTTTCGAGAGTCAGATCATTACACTTCCTCTTTAGTGATTCATAGTAGTTTTTCTAGGTAGGTGTGAATTTGACAATAATAGCACCCACTTGAAGTTTTTCATCAATTGGAATGCCTTCAAAATTCAATTGTTGGAGAGTAAGTTTAATCTCATGAACCTGATTCAAAATAGGCTTATTATCCACCATTTTAAAAATCAAAATAATTACTTCCCACATAACTCTTGTTGCTAGAATCCTCAATTTTGTATTTGTTCTTCAGCGCCTCCCATATCTCCCTTGCATACTTCTTTGGTACATACATATCAACAAATGATTGGTGACGGTATTGAGGATAGTCTCATCGCATGTGTAGTTGTCTTTCTCCCACTTGAAGTTAACATCAATTTGTTCAGGTGGCTCTTTCAACAAGTACGACAAAATAGGGCGTGTTGAGCACATAATAGACCTTTGATGTTGTTAGCAAAAACTCCACTTTCTCCTTCTAGAGTTTGTAGTTAGTTTGGAAAGATGATGTAGTATAACATTTAGAGAAGTCATGGTAGAAGGTAGAATTCATAGTTGAAAGTCCCGTTGAAAAAATGTAGAATATAATCTAGGAATTGTTAGAAAACAAATATATAAGAAATTTGAAAATAAAGAAAGCAAAGCATAAAATGTATATAAAAAATTAGGGGTGTCAAAACAGAAACCAGAACCGGGAAACCGAGAAACCGAAATCCGGAAAACCGGAGAGCTGATTTCGGTTCCAGTTGCAAAAAACCAAAGACCAGAGACCCCAATTCCGCTCCCGGTTTTTGGCACCCGTTTATAATCGAGAAACCGGAATCGGGTGTGTATATATATATTAAATCGGTTAAAAAAAAACCGGTTAAAAAAAAAAAAAAACAATTTTCTTAAAAAACCAGTTACTAGACCGGGTACAGACCGGAACCGGCCGGTAACCGGGACCCCAGTTAACCGGGACTTGGTTCCGGTTACCCAAAATCAAGAACTGGGGTACCCTAGTTTTGGTCCTCTGTTTTGGCCAAAACCCGAGAACCAGGACCAAGTTGACACCCTTATAAAAAATTGCTGAACTTTAGACAGTAAGGTGAATATGAACTTGTCTCTTAAATAAATATTGCCTCCTACTTATATAATAAGTTTTGTGAAGGGAATATATCAATTTTATTCTCTGGATACATTACTGCCCGAATTATAGTGTGCATATTACAAACTTTGAACACCATTTTGAACAAGAAAAATTGAATAACAACAAAGAATAAGAAATAAAAGAAAATAAGGCTACGTTAAGTGTTGGACACATCAATCTCTGCGATTGAAAGCATGTGATAATATTAGTAATAATCTTGACAAGGGAATTGGAAGTTTTCTCTCTAGGCAACTCTTAGAGGAGAAGGAATAGTATTTCCAGCCGTATACGACTGTGAAAGTAAAGTTGTGACTGCAATATTTTCACAAGAATGGTGGACAATATGCCAGATCTAATGGAAAATATTTCATTCACGGAGGATGAAGAAGCGGAAATCCTGATTCCCATTGGGGAATTTCAGGATGTGGTGTCATATGGGAAACCATGCATTGTGGCAAAACTGGTAGCAAATCGGATGGTAAGCAAAGAGACTATCCGGACTACTCTTAAGCAGTGGTGGAAACTATATGGAAATATGTCTTTCAAAGTCCTCGGAGATAACTTATTCTTGATTGAATTCACAAATATGCAGGACAAGGAGCGAGTTTTGGACGGAAGACCGTGGGTTTTTGAAGGAAATCTATTCCTAGTGGAAGATTTCGATGGAACTATCCCTCCTTCCAAATACACGTTTGAAAATGCGGCTTTCTGGGTGCGAATGATTGGTTTGCCATTGGGTTGTATGGGGCAAGCTATTGGACGTAGGATTGGTGAAACGGTTGGTGCAGTGGAGATGGTGGATACGGATGCGAACGGGATCGGTTGGGGCGAATTTTTACATGTAAAATTCTCCTTGATCTGTCAAAACCTCTTCCAAGAGGTAGGAAAATCAATATCCAAGGGAAATGCGTATGGATTACGTTCCAATATGAACATCTCCCAAAACTCTGCTAAATAAGGGCAGGAGAAAGTCAAATGAGGAATTTTTGGATGGATGCGCAACAGCTGGAAATTCCCTCAATATAGGGAGTGATTCTCGCCGTCACTCCAAAGGAAAAGATCATGTGGGAACAGATGATGGCCAAAAGTCCTCTTTCTAATTTGAAGCTACTTTGGTTAATTTGCCTAGTAATGGGCTTACACCGGAGAACAAGAAGGGGGGATCAAATTCTGTGCGAGAAGGTGGCCCAATTAAGAGCCCAAGACTGTCATTCTCAAGACCCATGATATCTGATTTGGAATGTTCAATGCAGGCTACTCAAATGGAAAAATGAGCTACGGGAAAAACTGGGGCGAAAGGCTCCGGAGGGAGAAAAAGGAACTTTTCTTCATCAAGCGTCTGGCCCATGCAAAAAAAGGGACGTACGGGGAGACATTTTAATAACTGATCTAGCTTCAAAAGAACGAAAACTGAATAGAAGAGCAGAAATAATCAACGGTTCGAGGATGGCGGCGGCTGCGGTGCAACCCAGCCGACCGCAATGAAGATTCTAAGCTGGAACTGCCGAGGGCTTGGGAACCTTCGAACAGTTCGAGAACTTCACCATTTGGTGATGAATAAGAAACCCTCTATGGTCTTCTTAATGGAGACAAAGTTACGGAGAATTAAAATGGAGTTTATTCGACTCAAGTTAGGTTTTTGCAGCATGTTCGTTGTGGATTGTGTGGGACGAGGTGGGGGGCTAGCCTTACTTTGGGTAGACGAGACTCATGTGGAAATCCAAATTTTAACCAACACCATATTAATGGTTTGGTTAAAATTTTGGAGGGAGATGAGCCATGGAAATTTACCGATTTTTACGATCACTTGGAAGTTTCAAAACGACTTGAAGCTTGGGCTTTATTGAGGCATCTAGCTAGCCTAAATCCACTCCCATGGGTATGTATAGGGGATTTCAAAGAGATTGTGGTGCAATCAGAAAAATGGGGTGGAAGGGGACGCCCGAGTAGCCAAATGATTGCATTCAAACGAACAATAGAGCACTGTGAACTCTCGGATTTGGGCTATAAGGGTTCAAAATTTACATGGAAGAATTGTCGGGATGGTATGAATTTTATAAAGGAGCGGTTGGACAGGGGGCTAGCAAATACTGAATGGAGGAATTTATTTCCTCTAGTAGAGGTGATTGTGGACGTGGTTACTGGCTCAGACCACACCCCCTTGTTGTTGTGTCTAACAGAGGTGAATGAAGGTAGAAGGGGGCAGTTCCGATTCAGATATGAGGAAAAATGGCGACTCGACGAAGGCTACAAAGACGTTCTGAGAGAGGCATGGGAACAACCTCTTAATGAAGGAAATGGATGGGAGATATTTAAAACAAAAATTGATAGGTGTCAGCATGCCTTATTGAGATGGCAAAAGAACCAACATGAGCCCATGCAAGAAAATATTCTCCACTTGTAGAGGGGACTTCGTGAATTACAGGGAGGGAAAGAGGAAGGGAATTGGGAGGAATTAAATGTTGTCCAATCAGAATTGCAAATTTTACTTGATAAAGAAGATCTTAAATGGCAGCAGCGGGTAAAATCCGAATGGCTCAAGAGTGGAGACCGCAACACCCGGTTCTATCATGCATGTGCCAATCTACACAGAAAATAAAACCGCATCTCAAGTATCACTGATGCTGAAGGAGTCCACTGCTCAGCTCCCAAGGAGGTAAAAAAGGCTTTTATAAACTACTTTGTTGGTTTATTTACCACTGATAGGGCAGGAGATATGGAACCGTGTTTACAATCTTTGGAACACCGAGTTTTGGAGGAAATGAATAGTTCCCTATTGAAGCCTTTTTCTGAGGAGGAAATTCGGACTGCACTCCATTCCATGGCGCCCCTAAAGGCCCCAGGCCTCGATGGTTTCCCAGCAGGTTTCTTCCAAGCAAATTGGGATATCATGGGTGATGATATTTGTCTAGCTATTCTCAGCACACTAAATTCGGGTATTATGCCTCCTTTTCTGAATTTGACAAATATTGCTCTAATTCCGAAGTTGAAGAACCCTATATGTGTCACTGAATTTAGACCGATCAGCCTTTGTAATGTCATCTACAAGTTGATTTCCAAAGTACTTGCAAATAGACTTAAAAAAATTCTTCCCTTTATTATATCTCCTATTCAAAGTGCTTTTATCCCAGGGAGATTAATCACAGATAACGTGTTGGTGGCATATGAGACACTCCATACTATGCACACACGTTTACAGGGTAAGAATAAATTTATGGCAGTGAAGTTGGATATGAGCAAGTCGTACAATCGGGTGGAGTGGAGATTTTTGGAGGCGGTTATGGCACGTATGGGGTTTGATCAAAGGTGGATAAAGCTCATCATGATGTGCATAACTACGGTACAATACGCTGTTGTGGTGAGTGGTGAGCCATGTGGAAAGATTATTCCAGAGAGGGGTTTAAGGCAAGGAGATCCTATTTCTCCATACTTGTTTCTTTTATGTGCAGAGGCCCTTAGCCCTATGATTGAGAAAGCAAATAGATAAGGGGTTTTGATGGGGGTCCCAACTTCTAAATGGGGTCCCCGGATAAGCCACATTTTCTTTGCGGATGATACTCTTCTTTTTTGTAGGGCTACCATTTCACAATGGCACAACCTGACGAATCTGTTGAGAATCTATGAATCTGCGTCGGGTCAACGCCTCAATAACAATAAAACGTCTCTCTTTTTTAGTAGAAATACTACTTTGGAGGACAAGGAGGCTATTTTGGCAGCCTCAGGGATACCAGCTAATCAACGCTATGAAATATATTTAGGCCTGATGTGGTATTTTTGTGACCAAAAATATCAATAATAAAAATTACCACTCGCAATAGTACGAATCCTGTAGGATAGGGCTATATTGAGGGTATCGAACCTCAAGAACTGCAGAGGTTTAATTATCAAAATTAAAAGATCAAAGTTAACTTAATTAAAAGAGAGTGAATTGTTTGTGTGAATTTAAAGTGCATAAAATAAACGGAAATAAATGAAGTAAATATATGAGAAAGAGAGTAGGGTATCGATTTCACCACGATCCGCACACCAATGGTTAACCATATTTAATTCTAGCAATTCTTTATATGCATGTTATAAATTAAACAAGCAAACATATGAAAATAAATTCATGCAATCAACGGAATAGCATAACCCATCTTTGGTCGGCACAGATCGTCTACCTAAATTACACTAAACTAGGGTGTAGTACGATCCGTCTTTCCTAGATATGGTCTTTCAAACCCTATTGATTACATGCCAATTAAGAACCATTGTATAACCATCATTCTTATAATCACAGAAAATAAGAATGATTTAAGTTCAATAATAGTAAAATAAATTCTAAGACAAGATAATAATTTTACTAATATTTAATTGGAATTAAAGAACAATTGCATTTAATATGAAGAGCAGAAATCAATTGTAGCAATCCTCATAGTTATACAATCAACATGCATAAATAGAAAAACTAGAAATTAAATACAATCAAACCATTGTGCTTGGA
The DNA here is from genome assembly GCF_901000735.1 of Corylus avellana. Classification (NCBI taxonomy): domain Eukaryota; kingdom Viridiplantae; phylum Streptophyta; class Magnoliopsida; order Fagales; family Betulaceae; genus Corylus; species Corylus avellana. The sequence goes on along the minus strand of NC_081543.1, from coordinate 19,410,376 downwards.
AAGGGTTACATCAATACCCCACAATTTGGGTTTAGCTGCTCATGATCTTTTAGGCTCCAAAGACAATTTACTGAAATATTAGCTCTAAGAGGCGGTGTGTCTGTTTACAATGTTGAGAGCCCTATTTATAGGGATTTGGAAAACCCTAAAACCCTATAAATCCTCAGAAAATCGGAAGTCAGTCTCCCAGTCCAATTGGGAGACTGAAAACCAAGCCCAAGCTGGAAAAGGATTCTTGCCGTGCATTGTCTGCCCGTGTGCGCTCGAGCTTAGCTTTTGTGCGCACGAGCGCATTGCGCTCGATCCCTGGCCGCAAACGCTCGAGCGCAGGTGCACTCGATCCCAAGGGTGCTGCGATCGATCCTAGATCCATAATGCTCAAATTGTTGTCCTTTTAAGCCCGATTTCCAATGGTTTGTCAAATAAGACCTGAAACACAAAAACAAAACAAAATCAAACAAAAAAATGCTAAGGAATTAACATATGTAAATTAAGGGGCTTGAATGTGCAACATTCGGCGCTTATCACACCCCCCCCCCCCCAACTTACATATTGCTAGTCCCTTAGCAATACAAAACAGAAAATAGACTGAAAACAAAAAAGATAAATCCAGCTTTCGTGGGATGTACGGTTGCATTTAGCATATGCAACAAGCCTTTTAAACCCCTAGGAGTTCCCTAGAGGACGAGTGAAGTCTCGTGAGGGTTTTCCAGGAATGATACCCACAAACATTTTCTAACCATGTAATTCCTAAGAATGCAATCTCATGACCATCATGGTTCTCAGTCATTAACAGGCTTAATAAAACAAACACCATCTTCACAATTTCAGGAAATTACAACTTAGCTTCAATCATGGCAATTATGAGATATTACAAAATTCAATTAGTGTATGTGAACTCAACACATAGTCAAGGGATTTCAAAACTAATCTCAATCATGCATGGATCAATACTCACTTAGCTCCCTTAAGCTTTCTGATTGACCCATTTATCGAGTTTTAAGCCAATGACTCCCAAACCAGATGGTTTTAGGGCATTAGGTGTAAAGACACCCCCAAGGACTTACTAACTCGGGTCAAAAAGGCTACAAAGCTAAGCTATTTTTTTTTTTTCAATCAAACCAAACTTCTCACTTTTTGACGCGAACACTCACTGATTGATGAGGCAAGAGGTCCGGTTACTTGGTGGAAAGTTAAAAATGATTTTTTTTAAAAAAAAAAAAAAAAAAATTGAAATTATGCCAAGGTCATTTTCCCAATAAGTTACCCAATTTATTCCAAATATTGAAACCAGACATTATTGATTCTAGATTTTATGCCCCACAAACTACATACTGGTGTGCATGTGAAAATCAAATTGAAACAAGTAATATTACATGCTGCCAATGAAAGTAACACAATTTTAATTCCTTAAACAAGTGATCATGTGTTTGTCATATTAAGCCCATAAATGAATTTCAAATCACAACAAGAAAATTAATTGCATGCTCAGAACTAACATGTCTGCCCACACCCCCCAACTTAAAATGCACAATGTCCTCAGTGTGTGGAAAACAACAATAAAACAGTGCTGAAAGGCACCTAACCTGTCACTGTGGCGCAGAAGAAGATGCCCCTGAAGCAGGTGGCAACCGTGCTAAAATGGCGCGCAACAGTTCTTGCTGGGCTTCAAACCGTTCATCTGCCCAGCTCCTGTCCTCCGCCCTCTAGGTAGCAAGCTCAAATCGAAGCTCTTGCAGTTCTTTCTAGAGGGACTCATACTATGACATGGTGATAGTAACGGTCGGTGCCGCTTCCTCTTTGTTGACCGGCTCAGCTACATCTGGCTCACTGTGTACAGGCCCATTAGCTGCTGCAAGCTCCCGACGGCGTCTCGGCATGTGGGAATAACTCTAGTTCCACTGGATCAAGCCAAACTGGGGGTGTGCAGAGATTGGCCCATCAGCGGGTGTACCCTCAATGCCTCGGGTTTGAATTATATGGGTGAGGAGAAAAGGGAAGGGGAGTCCCCATGAAGACGAGCCCTGAGTGCGCCTCACAATCGCCCCATCCCAAAACTTGTGTATCTGATCCCAAATGAGCTGGGGGATGGAAATCCAAAAGCCTTTCTGAAAGGCGTCGAGGGCCGCAAGGAAGGGGCCGCGCCTCTGAGTCTTGTGTCCGAAGGGACACACATTCTGCTGCAATACAAAGTCCACGAACCACATGCTGGAAGGCAGCAGGACCTTGCTTGTACAGTTGTGGAGGTCGTCGGTGTAATGGCCGCGGCAAATGTCATCCACAATAAATTGCAGTGTAAGGTCAGGCGGCAGGTCTGAGTACCGAGGGGAACCATCCCGAGCCAAAATGTCTAACGAGCAAGTATGAGAACATTGCAACGCAGCAGTAATGTCGTCGGGTGTCAGCTCTACGTCCATGCCCGCCACCGATGAGGAAAGGATGCCCGGCCGAGTACAGTCGATGGTGAGATGGGCATAAAACTCTCGGACCAGCCCTTCGTAAGCAACAGGGCTGACTGGCTAGAACAGGGCGGTGAGGCCGCGTCGTCTACATTCTTTGACTGCCCACTTGGTTGCTTGGAGACTGTGGAAAACGGTGTCGACAGCAAAGGAGGACTCCAAGATCAGCTTCCGCTGCTTCCCACGGCGTGGTAACGGCTGGGATGGGGTGGTATCTCGAGCAGGGTAAAAGCGGGATGTGGAAGCACTGGTCGGAAGCATGGCTGGGCTTCGTTGAGGCATTTTCTCGAACACTTGGTGTGCACCACAAAATGAAGGTGGTAGAGAACCACCCTACACGGCTGCCCAACCCCTGCAAAAAAAGAGAAAACCCAACACATAGCAGTCCGTGGACCCACGGACTGCTATTGCCACAAAAAATGAACAAAAATGGGGCACGGTGGGGATTTTGGGAAGAGTGGGAAATGTGAGGGTGAAAAGTGGCCGGGGGGAGAAAAAGTGCGGGGAAAGGCCGATGGGGCGGTGGCGTGTGGTTGTGCGGCGGCCGTAGAGGGTACGGCGGTGGTGAAGTGGTGGCTGATGGCGATGGGGTGGGTGCTTGCGTGGATTCGGTGGTGTGGGGGAAAGAAGGGGTGCGGCGCTAGGGGGGAGAAATGAGGGAAAGAAGGGGGGGCCGTAACCTAAAAAAGGTCACGTGAGACCTTTGCACGAGTGCGCTCGAGCGGCACTACCGTGCGCTCGATCGCACTTGCGCAGAGGATGGGGTGGAGTGGTGGGGGTACGCTCGAGCGGCACTGAAGGTGCGCTCGAGCGTACTCGTGCAAGTGTGTGCAAAGTGTAGAGCGGCTGCGCTCGATCCCACGAAGGGTGGGCTCGAGCGCAAGCCGGTGTTCTAGGATCAAGCGCATGGTGGGTGCGCTCGAGCCCAGGGTGTCAATGCCCTAATAAGAAAATTAGACGGGATCCGTCAAATCGACGGATTCCACGTCTGTACCTGGCTCGAAGTTCTGAATGTAGGGCTTTAACCTCTGACTGTTGACCTTGAACACAGTGCCATCCTTTGGGTCCCGCAATTCGACGTTGCCATGGGGCGACACTGAGGTGACTATGAAGGGGCCGTCCCATCTGGAGCGGAGCTTTCCAGGGAAAAGCCGGAGTTTGGAATTGAAGAGCCATACTTTCTGGTCCGGTACAAACGTCTTGGGCAAGATATGTTTGTCATGAAAAGCCTTAGTCCGCTCCTTGTAAAGGCGAGCACTATCATATGCATCTCGCCGCAACTCCTCCAACTTTGTCAACTGAAGTTTCCGGTGGGGACCGGCTGCTTGCATGTCGAAATTGAACTGCTTGATTGCCCACATAGCCTTATGTTCTAATTCCACAGGGAGGTGACACGCCTTGCCATATACCAGCCGATAGGGAGACATTCCAATTGGAGTTTTGTAAGCTGTGCGGTAGGCCCATAGTGCATCATTGAGGCGCAAGGACCAATCCTTTCGGTCTGGCCTAATCGTCTTCTCCAAAATATGCTTAATTTCCCGGTTAGACACTTTCACTTGGCCACTTGTTTGAGGATGGTAGGGAGTGGCTACCTTATGTGTGACAGAGTGCTTGAGAAGCAAGGCCGTGAAAAACCAGTTGCAAAAGTGTCTACCTCCATCACTAATGATAGCCCGAAGAGTACCAAATCTGCTGAAAATGTTGGCCTGGAGGAACTTCACCACAACCTTATGATCATTTGTCTTTGTTGCAATGGCTTCTACCCACTTAGAGACATAGTCCACTCCGACCAAAATATACTCATACCCACAAGACGGGGGAAAGGGTCCCATGAAGTCGATACCCCAGACATCAAAAATCTCGACAATAAGGATGGGGTTCAATGGCATCATGTCCCTCCGAGACATAGCTCCTAGGCGTTGACATCTCTCACAAGCTCGACAGTATTCATAGGCATCTTTGAACAAGGTGGGCCATGTGAATTCGCATTGTAGAACCTTGGCTGCTGTCTTCTTGGCACTGGAGTGTCCTCCACAAGCTAGAGAATGACAAAAGGTAAGAATGCTGGAGAATTCACTCTCAGGGACACAACGTCGGATGATCTGATCAGCACAATACTTGAACAACTCTGGATCTTCCCAAAAATAGAATCGAACTTGCTTGAAGAAGCGGTCCTTATCTTGCTTAGACCAATGAGAAGGAATCCGTCCTGTAGCTAGATAATTGACAATATCAGCATACCATGGCAGACTTCTCAGAGTGACTTCAAATAATTGCTCATCTGGGAAAGAGTCAGGAACAGGAACCGGCTGGGGCGTCTCCAATAAAATTCATGACAGATGGTCGGCAACAACATTCTCAGCGCCCTTCTTGCCCCGAATCTTAATATCAAATTCTTGTAGAAGGAGTATCCAGCGGATCAGTCGGGGTTTTGTTTCCTTCTTGGCCAGCAAATGTCGCAGAGCAGCATGATCAGAAAAGAGGATAACCTTTGATCCCAGAAGGTATAAGCGGAATTTATCTAGAGCAAAGACCACAGCTAACAATTCTTTCTCGGTGGTTGTGTAATTGACTTGAGCATCCATTAGAATCTTGCTAGCATAATAAATGACATGAGGAAGCTTGCCTACTCGTTGTCCCAAAACTGCACCCACAGCATAGTCAGACGCATCGCACATGATTTCAAATGGTAAAGACCAATCAAGAGTCTGCAAGATGGGAGCAGAAGATAACAGAGACCGAAGCTTCTTGAATGCCTCGTGACATGCTTCATCAAAGTGAAAAGGGGCATCCTTAGCAAGCAAGTTACATAAGGGCCTTGAAATTTTACTGAAGTCTTTAATGAAGCGGCGGTAGAAGCCTGCATGCCCTAGGAAGGAACGGATTTGCTTCACTGAAGTGGGCGGTGGTAGATTTGCAATGGGCTCAACTTTGGCCTGGTCCACCTCAATACCTCTTTTGGACACTATATGGCCCAAAACTATACCTTCCTGTACCATTAAGTGGCTCTTCTCCCAGCTGAAAATCAGATTAGTTTCTTTGCATCGTTGAAGCACAAGTGACAAATTACGGAGACATGTATCAAATGAAGATCCAAAAACAGAAAAATCTTCCATAAATACCTCCAAAAATTTCTCCACCATGTCGGAGAAAATTGACATCATACATCTATGAAATGTGGTAGGTGCATTGCATAAGCCGAAGGGCATGCGTCGGTAAGCAAAGGTGCCGAATGGACATGTGAATGTTGTCTTCTCTTGGTCTTGGGGATGAACTGCAACCTGATTATACCCGGAATAGCCATCTAAGAAGCAATAGTAGCTTTGGCCAGCAAGACGCTCCAAAATTTGATCAATGAATGGGAGCGGGAAGTGATCCTTCCGAGTGTGGGAATTGAGCTTCCGGTAGTCGATGCAGACACGCCATCTCGTGGTTGTGTGCTGTGGAACCAACTCACCAGCAAAATTCTCCACAACAGTGATGCCGGATTTCTTTGAAACTACTTGAGTGGGGCACACCCATTTGCTATTTGAGATAGGGTAGAAGATGCCTGCATCAAGTAACTTAACTACCTCTTTCATCACTACCTCCTTCATGTTGGGATTCAACCGGCACTGTGCCTCACGAGAAGGTCGAGCATCTTCTTCGAAATGGATCCGGTGCATACAGATAGAGGGGTCGGTGCCTTTCAAATCTGCCACGGTCCACCCAATGGCCTCCTTGTACTGCTTTAACACTGCGAGCAGACTTTCCTCTTGGTCTTTTTATAGGTCGGAAGCAATGATAACTGGCAGAGTGTTGTTAGACCCAAGAAATACTTACTTGAGTGTTGCGGGCAGGGGCTTCAGCTCAAGCTTCGGTGCAGACAGTAGAGATGGGACATGAGGAGTGCTCGATGTCGCAAGTAGGTGCTCCTTTACTACTCTCCATGGATGGAAGTCTGCACTTGCAGCTGTTTATAGCAAATCATGGACCTCCTTGATGTACTGGTCAGTGTTGAATTCTTCAAAGTTAAAGTAATTCAAGCAGGCTTCTACTGGATCCTTTGTCAGGAGACTGGGTAGTGAATCTTCTACATATTCTTCAATGCTGTCCAAAAAGAAACACTCATTCTGGTCAGGAGCATGCTGAAATGCAGTAAAGATATTCAACCGAACCTTCATATTGCCAAATGAGATCTCCAGGACTCCAGTTCGACAGTTGATACAGGCATTTGTTGTGGCTAAGAAGGGACGCCCAAGAATGTCAGGAACCAGCTTCTCCGGATTGGGCACAGGCTCAGTATTTAGCACTATATAGTCAACTGGGAAGAAAAATTTATCCACCACGATGAGCACATCTTCTACAATCCCTCTAGGCTTCTTAATTGACCGATTAGCTTGTTGTAGAATTACTGTGGTGGGTTTCAGCTCCCCTAGGCCGGGCTTCTGATACACTGAATATGGTAGTAAATTCACACCAGCTCCCAGATCTAAGAGTGCCTTATCAATCTCTCTTTTTCCGATGATGCATGAAATTGTAGGAGCCCTGGGGTCCTTGAACTTCGGAGGAGTGTTGTGCTTAACCAGGGAAGTCACTTGCTCAGTCAGAAGAATTTTCTTGGGGATGTTGTTTCTGGTCTTCCGCTTTTGAGTACACAAGTCTTTAAGGAACTTGGCATAGGCAAGCACTTGTGCAATGGCAACAAGAAGGGGGAGATTGATTTTTACATGTTTGAACATCTCCATCATTCCTTTTTCTCTCCTTGTTTCCCAAAGTAGGAAGGTGCCTTGAGACGTTCTGGGAAGGGGGCCGGTGGCTCATCTGGGATCTCTGGAGTGGATGCTGCTGATGACGAAGCCTCATTGCTCACTTGTTTGCTTTTATCATTCTGCAGATTCTATGCAACCTCTGTGTGTTCATCCTTCTTCTCCTCCACATGATTGTCAACTATTTTGCCGCTTCTCAAGGCGGTGATGGCTTGAACTTGCTGATGGTATGAAGTGCCCTCATCTACCATGTAGTGCCCCTTAGGGTTTACCTCCGGCTGACTTGGAAGCTTTCCTTCATCCCTTTTGTTGATGGTGTTGGCAAGTTGTCCGACTTGAGCTTCTAGCTTGGCAATGGATTAGGAATGTGAGTTGACTATTTCCTCTTGAGATTTGACTTACTGCTTTAACTCGCTGGTCAGCTCATTCATTGCTTTTATCATCTGATCCTCAAAATTAGACTCTGAGGGGGACTGGTAGTGCTGCTGTGGAGGCCGGTAAATGGAATGAGGTTAGTAGGGTTGTTTGTTGGATTGAGCTTGATTATGTGGCCCTGGGGCTGAGTTGCCTGAACTTGAATTCTTCCATGTGAAATTTGGATGATTTCTCCACTCGGGGTTGTAGGTATTGGAGTACGGATCATTACCCGGTCTTGAGAAAGCTGCATTAACCTGCTCATTAGCAATGTCAGTATAATTTCCAGTAACAGGGCAGTTATTTACATGATTCATAGGACTGGAACAGAATGAGCATGATTCAAAGTGTGTGTGAGCAGCATTAGGAGCAAAACCAGCAGCTGGTGCCCTTCGTCTAGCGGAAACCTGTTGAAGAGAATTGTTACTCAAGTTTTCAAACATAGACCATGCTTCATCTTCACTTTTGAACATGAATGTCCCCCCGCATGATGCATCCACCATTTTTCTATTGGACTCGGTCAGGCCATCATAAAAACACTGCACCAGCTGCCATTTTGGGACAGCGTGGTGTGGACATGATCTAAGCAGGCTCTGTAGCCTATCCCAAGTCTCATGGAAATCTTCTCCCTCATACTAGGAGAAGGTAGTGATGGCTCTTCTAGTGTCATTGGTCATGCCTATGGGAAAGTACTTCTTTAGAAAATTCTTGTTGCAATTGAGCCCAAGAAGTTATAGAGTTGGGTGTTAAGGATTGAAACCAATGTTTGGCTTTTTCCTTGAGGGAGAAAGGAAAAAGACACATTCTTAGGGCATCCTTAGTGAATCCATTCATTTTAGTGGTATCAAAAATTGCTTCGAAATCACTGAGGAAGTCGTAAGGATTTTCAGTGCTAAGCCCTAGGAATGAAGGTAAACTTTGTATAGTGCTGGGCTTAATTTCATAATGGGTTGCCGTAATTTCTGGCAACCTAAGACATGTGGGAGTAGTGTAAGTGGTAGGAAGATAGTGATCTTGCAATGCTACGTGGTTACCGTCCTCCATGGTCTCAGTGGAACTCTCTTCTTGCAAATTAGAGTTCTTTTGGGATCTAATTTACCCGAAGGGTGCGTTCAATTTCAAGGTCGCAAGAAATTAATGGAAAAGACAAAGAACGACGACCTCTCATAAACTAAATAGAAATTTAAAAAGAACAGAAAGAAAATAAGCTAAAAACATAAAACAAACAAGCTCACAAACGGCCTTAGATGCATTGAGGGTTCTGGATGCAAGCTGCCGCAAGTGCGCTCGAGCGTACTACAGCAGATGGGTGTGAGCGCACGAGGAGAGGGCTCGAGCGCTGCTGACTTGGTGCTTGCTGAAGTGCGTTCATGCGCTCGATTGGATGCGGTCTGCGCTCGATCGAAGTCATAGAGAAGGTAGCTTACAGACCTGTTTGCAGATTCAAAAAATAAATAAATAAATAAAACACAAAAACAGAATTAAAGTTAGCAACGAAAAACAAGAAATCAAATTATTTAGCTAAAATTAATCCTTAAAATTTGACAATAAAACCGTTAAGCAGTCCCCGGCAATGGCGCCAAAAATTGATGTGGTATTTTTGTGACAAAAAATATCAATTATAAAATTACCACTCGCAATAGAACGAATGCTGTAGGATAGGGCTATATTGAGGGTGTCGAACCTCAAGGACTGCAGGGGTTTAACTATCAAAATTTGGAAGATTAAAATTAACTTAATTCAAAAGAGAATGATTTGTTTGTATGAATTTAAAGTGCATAAAATAAATGGAAATAAAAGAAGTAAGTATATGAGAGAGAGAGTAGGGTATTGACTTCACCACGATCCGCACATCAATGGTCAACTGTATTCAATTCCAGCTATTTATTCTATGCATATTATAATTCAAACAAGAAACACATGATTGGAAAATAATTTCATACAATCTTTGGAATAGCATAACCCATCTTCGGTTGGCACGGATCGTCTACCTAAATTACACTAAACTAGGGTGTAGTACAATCCGTCTTTCCTAGGTATGGTCTATCTAACCCTATTGATTGCATGTCGATTAAGAACTATTGTATAACCATCATTCTTATGATCACAGAATATAAGAATGATTTGAGTTCAATAATAATAAAATAATTTCTAAGACAAGATAAGAATTTTACTAATATTGAATTGGAATTTAAGAACAATTGCATTTAATATGAAGAACATAAATCAATTGTAGCAATCCTAAGAGTTATGCAATCAATATGCATAAATAAAAGAACTAGAATTTAAATACAATCAAACCATTGTGCTTGGAAAGCTCTACATCAATACCCCACAATTGGGTTTAGCTACTCATGATCTTCTAGGCTTCACAGACAATTTACTGAAATTTTAACTCTAAGAGGCGGTGTGTCTGTTTACAATGTTTAGAGCCTTATTTATAGGGATTTGGAAAACCCTAGAAATCCTCAGAAAATTGGAAGTCAGTCTCCCAGTCCAATTGGGAGACTGAAAACCAAGTTCAAGCTGGAAAATGATTCTTGCCGTGCACTGTACGCCCGTGTGCGCTCGATCCGAGATTATGTGAGCTCGAGCCTAGCTGATATGCGCGCGAGCGCAGGCATGCGCTTGATCCTTGGCAGCAGAAGCTCGAGCGCAGGTGCGCTCGATCCCAGGAGTGCTGCGATCGATCCTAGATCCAGAATGCTCCAATTGTTGTCTTTTAAGCCCAATTTCCAATGGTTTGTCAAATAAGACCTGAAACACAAAAACAAAACAAAATCAAACAGATGACAATGCTAGGGAATTAACATATGTAAATTAAGGGGCTCGAATGTGCAACATTCAGCGCTTATCATTATATAAGATTTTTATTGTGAGAACTTCGGGTAATATTGATGAACATGAAATATGTTGTTATGATTCGGTGAGTGTGGATTCCAAAACCCTAGTGCTTCCTTTTGATTTATTTCATCTTATTGAGTTTATGTTTTATGTTTTATTTTCAAAACTCAAAAATCAAACCTTTTTTCGGAACTAGGTCAAGGTTCAATTAGTTTAGATAAATTTTGTTTTCATAAACACAAATCACTGTGGGATCGACCTCGCACTTACAATCCTTTTACTGCAAACGATTCACGCACTTACGAGTATATTAAAATTTTCACAACACTAAGGTAGGGGTTATATTTTCCGGGGACAGGTGGAAAATTCCATACCACTAATATGTTGGGACGCTTCTACTTTGCTGTTGTCTAGCCACCCTTGGAGTCTGTTTGTGTCACCCTTTCTTGACTCTAACCTTGAGGCAGGGGCTTCGGCCTCCGAAACGGCTGGGTTAAAGTCTTACGTTTGATGGGGCGAGGCTTGTATCCTTGTGCATAGGGCCCGAACTTAGTTGTCCATTCTCAAACAGTTGCCCAGCGTCGGCACCCATCGTGCATTTGAGTGTAGAGTTGGATCAATTGCTTGTGACACAGTCTAGGCGATCTGGTTCAATCCTATACTAAGTAATCAAGAAGGTTGTTATCCTAGGCCGCCCTCAATCAAACAATCATCAGAAAACCCAGGTCTACCCTATGCTCCAGTCTCTTAAGATTTATACTTAAGGTATTGTGGCCTATTCTTAGATTGCTCACTACGGTCGGCAAGACCGTACGCACTGATACCATACAGTAACACCCCCAAAACTGGCCTTGACCAGCCTAGCAGGATTACTGGCAATCGCCCCAGTTTAACCAACTGGTGGCTAAATAGGATACCACCTGATGTTGTATTTTTGTGACCAAAAATATCAATAATAAAAATAACCACTCGCAATAGAACGAATCTTTGTAGGATACGGCTATATTGAGGGTGTTGAATCTCAAGGACTGCAGGGGTTTAATTATCAAAATTTAAAACATTAAAGTTAACTTAATTTAAAAGAGAATGATTTGTTTGTGTGAATTTAAAGTGCATAAAATAAACGGAATAAAGGAAGTAAATATGTGAGAGAAAGAGTAGGGTATTGATTTCACCACTATCCGCACATCAATGGTTAACCATATTTAATTCTAGCAATTCATTCTATGCATGTTATAATTTAAACAAGAAAACATATGAAAATAATTTCATACAATCAACGGAATAGCAAAACCCATCTTCGGTTGGCATGGATCGCCTACCTAAATTACACTAAACTAGGGTGTAGTACGATCCGTCTTTCCTAGGTATGGTCTATCTATCCATATTGATTGCATGCCAATTAAGAACAATTGTATAACCATCATTCTTATAATCACAGAAAATAAGAATGATTTGAGTTCAATAATAGTAAAATAATTTCTAAGACAAGATAAAGATTTTACTAATATTGAGTTGGAATTAAAGAAAAATTGCATTTAATATGTAGAACAGAAATTAATTATAGCAATTCTCAGAGTTATACAATCAACATGCCTAAATTGAAAACTAGAAATTAAATACAATCAAACCATTGTGCTTGGAAAGGGTTACATCAATACCCTACAATTAGGTTTAGCCGCTCATGACCTTCTAAGCTTCACAGACAATTTACTGAAATTTAAACTCTAGAAAGCGGTGTGTCTGTTTACAATGTTTAGAGCCCTATTCTGCAAACCCTAGAAATACTTAGAAAACCGGAGGTCAGTCTCCCAGTCCAATTGGGAGACTGAAAACCAAATCCATGCTGGAAAACGACTTCTGCCGTGCAATACACGCTCGAGTGCGCTCGATCCGAAGTATTGTGCGCTCGAGCTTAACTGTTGTGCGCACGAGCGTAGGCATGCACTCGATCCCTAGCCGCAGATGCTCGAGCGTACCTGCTCTCGATCCCAGGATGGCTGCGATCGATCCTAGCTCCAAAATGCTCAGCTTGTTGCCCTTTTAAGCCCAATTTTCAATGGTTTGTCAAATAAGACCTGAAACACAAAAACTAAACAAAATCAAACAAATAACAATGCTAAGACATTAACATACGTAAATTAAGGGGCTGGAATGTGCAGCATTCGGCGCTTATCACACCCCCCAACTTACGTTTTTCTAGTCCCTTAGCAATACAAAACAGAAACAAAGTGAAAACTAAAAAGATAAATCCAGCTTTTGTGGGATGTACGGTTGCATTTAGCGTATACAGCAAGCCTTTTAAACCCCTAGGAGTTCCCTAGAGGACGAGTGAAGTCTCGTGAGGGTTTTCCAGGATTGATACCCACAAACATTTTATAACCATGTAGTTCCCAAGGATGCAATGTCATGACCATCATGGTTCTCATTCATTGGTAGGCTTAATAGAACAAACATTATCTTCACAATTTCAGGAAATTACAACTTAGCTTCAATCATGGCAATTATGAGATATTACAGGATTCAACTAGTGTATGTGAACTCAACACATAGTCAAGGGATTTCAAAACTAATTTCAATCATGCATGGATCAATACTCAAAATTCATTGGACTTCCTATTGGATAAACAACCAAGGCAAAAATTTCCCTTTTTTATTTATTTTATTTTATTTTATTTTATCACTTAGCTCCCTTAAGCTTTCTAATTGACCCATGTATCGAGCGTTAGGCCAATGACTCCCAAACCAGATGGTTTTAGGGCATTAGGTGTAAAGTCACCCCTAAGGACTTACTAACTCGGGTCAAAAAGGCTACAAAGCTAAGCTATTTTTTTTTTCTTTTCTTTTATTTATTTATTTATTGTTATTTTTATTTTTTATCAATCAAAGCAAACTTCTCACTTTGTGACGCGAACACACACTGCTTAATGAGGCAAGAGGTCCGGTTACTTGGTAGAAAGTTTAAAATGATCAATTTTTTTTTAAAAAAAATTTGTGCCAAGGTCATTTTCCAAATAAGTTACCCAACTACATTGTAAAAATTGAAACCAGACATTATTGATTCTAGATTTTATGCCCCACAGACTACATGCTAGTGTGCTTGTGAAAATCAAATTGAAACAAGTAATATTTCATGCTGCTAATGAAAGTAACTCAATTTTACTTCCTTAATCAAGTGATCATGTGTTTGTCATATGAAGCCCATCAATGAATTTCAAATCACAACATGAAATCTAATTGCATGCTCAGAACTAACATGTATGCCCACACCCCCCAACTTAAAACGGACAATGTCCTCAGTGTGTGGAAAACAACAGTAAAACAGTGGAAGGGATAGAAGTACCTGACCTATCACTGTGGCGTAGAAGAAGAGGCCCCTGAATTAGGTGGCAGTCGTGCTAAAATAGTGCGCAACAGTTCTTGCTAGACTTCAAATCTTTCATCTGCCCGGCTCCTGTCCTCCGCCCTCTGGGTAGCAAGCTCAGAGCGGAGCTCTTGCAGTTCTTTGTGGAGGGACTCATATTGTGACATGCTCATAGTAACAGTCGCCGCCGCTCCCTTTCTGTCTACCGTCTCAGTTACAGGTGGCTCATTGTGGATAGGCCCAGCAGCCTCCCTGACGACCTCAGCTGTTGCGGACTCCCGTCATCGTCTCGGCATGTGGAACAACTCTGGTTCCACTGGATCAAGCCAAACTGAGGGTGAGCAGAGATAGGCCAATCTGCAGGTGTACCTTTAATGCCTCGGGTCAAAAGGATATGGGTGAGGAGAAAAGGGAAGGAAATTCCCCATGAAGACGAACACTGAGTGCACTGCACAATCGCTCCATCCCAGAACTTGTGTATCTGATCCCAAATGAGTTGAGGGATGGAAATCCAAAAGCCTCTCTAAAAGGCATAGAGGGCCGCAAGGAAGGGGCCGTGCCGCTGAGTTTTGTGTCCAACTAGACACACATTCCGCTGCAAAACGAAGTCCACAAACGACAGTCGGGAAGGCAGCAGAACTTTGCTTGTACAGTTGCGGAGATCATCAGTATAACGGCCATTGCAGATGTCGTCCACAATATATTGCTGTGTAAGATCAGTCGATAGGTTAGAGTACCGAGGGGAGCCATCCCGAGCCAAAATATCAGATGGGCAAGCATGAGAACATTGCAAAGCAGCAGCAATGTCGTCTATGGTCAACTCAACGTCCATGCCCGCCACTGATGAAAAAAGGATGCCTGGCCGAGTGCAATCAAATGTGAGATGGGCATAAAATTCTCGGACCAGGCCTTCGTAAGCAACAGGGCTAACTGGCTGGAACACTGCGGTGAGGCCGCGTCGTTTGCATTCTTTGACCGCCCACTTTGTTGCTCGGAGGCTTTAGAAGATGGTGTCAACGGCAAATGACGTTTCCAAGAAAAGCTTTCGTTGTTTCCCACGGAGTGGTAACGGCTGGGATGCGGCTTCAGGGGTGGTATCCCGAGCGGGGGAAGACTGGGAGGTGGAAGCAGGGGCTGGAAGCATGATGGTGCTTCGTTGAGGCGTTTTGTCGAACAGCTAGTGGGCACCTCAAAAGGGAAGTGGTGGAGAACCACTGTACTCGGCTGCTTAACCCCTGCAAAAAGAAGAAAAAAATGCTGAATCTACAAAAAAATTGTGAAAAATGGGTATGGTGGGGTGTGTGGGAGGAGGGGAATTGGAGGAGAGGAGAGGCGACGGAGAGGGAACAAAAAAAGAGTGGGGAAGGGAAGGTGGTGGCGGCGTTGGGTGGTTCGGTGGCCGTAGGGGGTACGGCGGTGATGGGGTGGTGAGTGGTGGAGGTGGGGAGGTGGTGTGGAGGAAAAAAGAGGTGTGGGGGAGGTGTGGCACTGGGGGGAGAAATGGGAGAAAGAAAAGGGGGTCGTGACCTAAAAAGGTCACGTGAGACCT
>NC_081543.1:19360740-19394856 GCF_901000735.1 Corylus avellana | reverse complement strand
GGTGCGCTCGAGCGTACTCGTGCAAGTGTGTGTAGGTGTGGAGCTTCTGCGCTCAATCCCACAAAGGGTGGGCTCGAGCGCAGGCCCGTGTTCTGGGATCGAGTGCACAGCGGGTGCGCTCGAGCCCAGGGTGCCAGTGCCTCAATCACAAAAGTAGATGGGATCCATCAAATCGACGGATTCCACGTCTGTACTTGGCTCGAAGTTCTGGATGCAGGGCTTCAACCTTTAACCATTGACTTTGAACAGAGTGCCATCCTTTGGGTCCCGCAATTTGACGGCGCCATGGGGCGATACCGAGGTGACTATGAAGGGGCCGTCCCATCTGGAGTGGAGCTTCCTAGGGAAAAGACGGAGTTTGGAATTGAAGAGCCATACTTTCTGGTCCGATACAAATATCTTGGGCAAGATATGTTTGTCATGAAAAGCCTTAGTTCGCTCCTTATAAAGGCAAGCACTATCATATGCATCTCGCCGCAGCTCCTCCAACTCTGTCAACTGAAGTGTCTGGTGGGGACCGGCTGCTTGCATTTCTGGAAAAGGACTTCTGCCATGAAATACACGCCCGAGTGCGCTCGATTCGAAGTATTGTGCGCTTGAGCTTAATTGTTGTGCGCACGAGCGCAGGCATGCGCTCGATCTCTGGCCAAAGACGCTCGAGCATACCTGCACTCGATCTCAGGAGTGCTGCAATCGATGCTAGCTCCAGAATGCTCAGCCTGTTGCCCTTTTAAGCCCAATTTTCAATGGTTTGTCAAATAAGACCTGAAACACAAAAACAAAACAAAAACAAACAAATAACAATGCTAAGAAATTAACTTACGTAAATTAAGAGGCTTGAATGTGCAACATTTGGCGTTTATCTCCACCCCTCTAAGCATTATCAGAGTTAATGCATAGGAATGTGAAATAAATCTAAGAAATCTATAAATCATTACTGTACAAGTATAGTCCTCAAATTAAAGACATGAAGCAACTAACTATAATATAAAACAAACTTGATAACAGCATGAAGATCTTAAAGCAAAGTCTATAGTGGCAATCGTACCACTCTTAGGCTCTAGGAACAAGCTTCCTATAAGAGTAATAATCCCGTAAGTCTAACGACTTATTAAGTAAACCTCACGATGGTGTCTGACATGAGCCCAATTATTAAGTAGAAGTAAACGTGCAGTTTTGGTAAATATTGAAAAGAGTTTTTGTCTCTGTTAATACACCTTGAAAATATCTTTTGGTTTGATAAAGGGTGGTGTACTCCTGGCAGCAATCGCCTAAGTGTTTTAATGTAGAAAAAATAATGCTTTATAGGTTATAACTATCATATATGGTCTACTCGAGATATTACCCCTTCTCAACAGGGTTGATGCTGTCCTGAGGGAACTGTAATACAATGTCGGTGCCACGACTATTGTACACTACCGCCCATAACACTAGCAGCCTGGCGGTGTCCGACCTCGGGTGGCCCACGTTACTAATAATGTATGTCTTGTAGTTATCACCTGTTAAGGCTGCGCAAGTCACAAAACAATTATTGGATCCAAGGTCCATATAACAACATACACATTTGACCCTAGAATCTAGTCTATATAGTAAGCCCATGGCCATTATATCGCACGTACCGGTGTACCATGTCATACAATGTATCTTATCGGCTAGTTATTAAAGCAGTTACCAAGTTATTACACAAAGTAGACATGCTCATATCATACGTGTGGTGAGTCAGCAAACATATCCAATGTTTTTGAGGTAAGTGTTCGTAAGTGCTTACTTACTTCGTACGCTCGCTTGAGTCCTTCGACATCACGAATCCTTGCTATAACGAAACACGACTTATCGTCATAAGTAGTACTAGAGAACTCTACGAGGTTTCATCTAACAAAAAGGGATTTCTAAGACCTTTGTACACATTTATGGGGCTAAGGGGTGTGTAACCTGCTCTCTGGTCGAGCGCTCGTTCCCTAGGGTGAGCGTTTGGCCAGGGGCTATGGTTTTGGCCAGAAATCCCCAAAATGCTCATATGCTTCTATCTAAGGCTATGGGTGGGTGTCTCCTTTCCTAGGCTTAAAATAAACACAAGCACTACAAGAAAATACAATACAAAGAATCAAAGAGGTGTTAAAAAGCCTTTTGAAAACATTCTTGGATTTGTTAAGAAATGGGCACATCCAAGTGCAAAATATATTATCATGCAACTTCTACAGAGAAGAAGAACAAGGTTGGGTTAAAAACCATTCGAAATCGTTCTTGGTTTTACAAGAAAATGGTACAAGAACTTATTATGGTATCTTTAAAACTTGTAACATTAAGAGAGTAGTAACAACAATTCAAAAAGCATGAAAGAAGGATTAAGAAGTCACCTTAGAAGATAGCAAGAGTTCCAAACCTCTTCCTTCTCCAAGAACACTTATAAACCTCACAAGCACTCAAAAATCAACTCATCAGGGTTTCTCGAGGGCTCAAATGACAGAATAGGTGGCAACGGGCGTGGGAAAGGGGGGTATTTATAGGGTAGAAAAGCTGTGAGATTCGTAAGAGAATTTTTGAAAAGGTGTGAGCGCTAGTGTATTATTAGGTTGACCTCTCATGTACTGTTCACTATGAGTTAAAAATGCTTTTCAGGTATACGATTGGGTAAAAACGATCGGTCAACAAAAAAGTCAACGAGTGCTCGTGTACTGTAGTAGGCGAGCACTCGTGTGGTCGCCCACGCAAGTGTTCGTGTACTGTAGCTTAGAAAGTCCAGAATTTCGAAAATGCCTCTCTAGCTGTCCATGACTCAAAGTCCTATTAACCCCCTAACCAAGTTGTCTTAAGCATAGTTAATTATTTTGGGTCACTACACATACAAACCCCACCACAACCTGCAGTAGTCAAACACTGTATTAAAAATTGTAACAAATTCGTTCAAAAATATGTAGTCAATATCTTACTCAATATCAACAGGACAAGTGACATCAAACATATTTGTCCAAGGCATGTTCAAATTCAGAACCTTAAACAATTCTAGATGCATCGAAATATTTGAGACAACATTGATCGACTAGTACTGTGCCTTCTAAGATTAACAATTGTTTGATCGAATAGTTAAAATTTCAGTGCCCAATCTTGAAATTGAGATAATCATATGCTGTATAGCATATGTATAATTGAACAGTAAATCATAAGTTACCTTTCTCACTAGCTTAAATTAGGGTTGGCAATTTTGACACAACCCGCGAACTCGACACGAAAAATAGGTATTGGGTTGGCCTTATCAGGTTCGGGTCTTAATCGGGTCACTTGATTAAGACCCGGTTACTGTTTGTGTTTGACGTGTCGACCCGCCAGACTCGTTAAAAAAAAGAAAAAAAAAACCTAAACGAAACTAACCCTAAGGTCCCTAACGCATCAATAATTCAGCCGACTAACACAGCCCCCCAGTCACCCGATTAAGACTTGGTTACTGTTTGTGTCTAGGGGGTTGACCCGCCACACCCGTTTTTTTAAAAAAAAGACTAAACTAAACTAACCCTAAGGTCCCTAACGCATCAACCATTTAGCCGACTGCCAACACAGCCCCCCCATGCCCAACTCTAAGCAGCTGTCTTCAAAGGCGTCCTCAGGAGCTCTAGAGGAAGAACCTGCAAGATCCGTTTTAAAAAAAAAAAAAAAAAAAACCTAAACTAAACTAACCCTAAGGTCCCTAACGCATCAGCCATTCAGTCGACTGCCAACACAGCCCCCAACACCTAGCCCCCCAACACCCAACTCCAAGCAGTCGTCTTCAATGGCGTCCTCAGGAGCTCCTGAGGAAGAAGATGCGGTTGACACCACTGGGTTATCCAGAGAAGAAGAAGAGAAAGTGATGTTTTCCATTGTGGGTATGTGTGGGAAAGTGATGTTTGCCATTGTGGGTATGTGTGGCTGAGTGAGCTTGAAGATAATAGATGAGAAAGGTTGAGACTTTTATCAATTTATGGAGAGGAGGAAGGAGGAGTTGATGAAGAAAAGAACCCTAGAAGGAAAGGTATTAGAGAGAGAGAGAGGGAGAGAGTAAATAGTCAAAGAAAAGAATTGTGGAGAGAAGAAGAAAAGGCAAAAAACGCAAGGGAAAATCCGATTCAGATGGTTTGGGTCTTTGAGTGAATCAATCTCATTTATTTAATTATTAATTTCATTATTTACTTTTAAGTTTTTAACTAGTTTTGGATTTCTTTAAGGAAAATTGTATTAAAAGTCCAAGACTTTTTTTAATTTAGGGTTTAGGGTTTTTAAATGGGTCGGGTCGTGTCTACTCGATATGACCTGGTTATTTAAAACGGGTTAAACGGGTTGTGTGGGGTTACTCGGCTATTTTTTGTGTTATAATCGTGTCATACCCGCTAACCCGTTAGCTAAATGAGTCATGTTCGTGTATAGGTTAATTGTGTAACGGGTCCTCGCAGGTCGTAATCGAGTCTCAGGTACCTGTTTTGCCTGCCCTAGTTAAATCATCCATATGCATCAAAATATTTGACACTACACAATTTTTGTAGAAGACTATGGGGTATAGAAGAGACTATACACGACAAGGGTGTTAGTCTTCTATGGGCGTATAAAATACTATCACCAAAATGTTTGTTGAACAACGCAAAGTCTCACAAGCTCACTCTCTTTCATTTTGGTACATTCTTCTTGAAAATTATGCTAATATTTAACATGATTTTTTTTTTCTTGCTTGATATACAAATCATAAAATATAAGAGCCAAAAAAAGAAGAAGAAGGTACTCAATACGTTTATGCTTATAAGTCAATAAAAATACATACCTGAGCTTAAAACAGAACTATTTAATGTAAAAGTTCAGCAACATATTCTAAATCCGAATCGCACTGATACCAAAAACATGAAAAAAAAAAAAAACTAAAATTTTGGAATAGTTGGAGATCACAGAAGTTTGAAGAAGGAGAGCGAAAATTCCTAGACAAGAAAATGGAAAGCCTTGAATTTTCTTTGAATAAAGAGAGGATAAAGGTGGTGAAGAGAGTGTGTTACTCAGGAGAAAACGTGGACGTTCGCAGAGTAGAGCCACTAGAACTATTGCGCAGATGGGATAGCGAGTAGCTTCCGCAGTAGCACCAAGGGCCTCCACTGCACCTCTTTGTTTATTGTCATCCCTTTTCAGTCACACTATTTGTGTCTTTATGAACATGATCATTTTTATCATATTCATCATACAAAAATCATCCCAGCGGGCGTGTTGTGGTTTTTCAGCTGTGTAAAGTGGCTATGGGCTCAGTGATGTTATGGTTCTTGTGGGCTAGCAGCTTAAGGTCGTGGCCCGGCGTTGCATGATGCTTTCCGTCTATGATTGATCGTTGCCTAAAACTCGGCGGTGTTTGGTGGTTCGAGACTCAGTGTTAGTTGGATGGTTGATTTGTTGAATCGTCTAGTCGATTTTGGAGATTTTGAGGAAGAAGGGGAGGGAGGAGATATGGGAAAATTTTGGGGGCGAAATTTCGTTTGGCGAAGAATAGAAGAGAGCGATGAATCTTTGATTTTTTTTTTTTTACTATTAAAAAGGTCTCTACTCAGATACGCTGTTACTTAACCCTTTGACGACTTTTTATTTTTTATTTTTTTAAAGAAATTGATGTGTTCATTTTGTAACCATAGATTGCTTTAAATAAATCCTACCCATCAACCGGGTTCTCTCCAATTGAAATAAATTGAAGAGGATCCAGAGCCTCAAGTCCAAGCGTAATTGGGAGACTACTAAAATGTGGGTTTGCTCTTTTTTATTTTTTTTTATGAATGACCTTATACTTGAGAACATGACATTGATATTGAGTGCTGTCATTGATGTTGGCATGTTAAATGAGACACATATGATCAATGATAAACCATTAATTTTGACGAAAAAATGATAGTGAAACTTATTTAATATCAAAATAAAATGCTTTATTTAGATTAAAATGTACATGAATAGAGACCGAATATAAAATTTATTGGAGAAAAATATGAGAGCCTCGAAAGGGCTTTATTTAGATGGTATCTCGATGAGATAAAAAAAAATTTTTGGCCAAAATTCTGGCACGTGATAATACATGGTATAAGTTGATTCGTACGCAATCGTATCGACTTCTCTGTTGTTGTCAATGGCCGGGACTTGCACGTACTCGTGCGACACTGCTACACAGACCCTCCAATGGATCAACGCCATCGTCAACTTCCTCAGGCCCTATGCCTTCTTGATGAACGCTCACGTCGTCAATTTCTTCACGGTACCAAATTTTCCTTTTTCATTTTCTCAGCAACCAAAGGGGGAGTCATTGCCTATTTCCTATCTATCTAACTCTCTCGGAATAATTATAACGATAATGATGACGTTTTCAGGATAAATTATGGGAAGCTGTTGATGAGGAATGGATGGACTGCCTGCGGAAGGAACCTGTTGACAATCTTCTCCTCATTCCTTCTGGAGTGGTCCAGGTTTGCCCTTCTCAATCGCAATTTTGCTTTTTTATTTTAATTATGTGGCTTTCATAGAAATTAAACCATTGCCTATGGCGCCCATGGCGAAGCTAAGATTTTTATCTTGGCCTAGGGGACGGGATATAATGCTAAAATAAAAGCTATTTTTTTTTTCCTAATAATTGGCTGATGACTAAATCTTTTTATTTCTTACACAAAAGCATTTTTTTTAATAGCATTATACATGTCCAAAAAAAATATAATATTACTCCATCAATACATACAAAAATGCATCTAGTCAACTTCAAAGTATTGAAGTACAAAAGAAAGGGAAAAAAGAAAAATAACATTAATTATGATAATTGTGCTTGATGGTCCTTTAAATAAAAATTCTTGGATTATCATATCTGTATTGGACCTTTGAACAATGTCCTTCTCAATATAGATAACCAAACAAAGTCATTCTCCATTTTATTTCAAAGTATTTTTTAAACATATTTTTTAGTTGAAAATGCTAGCATAGTGGCTACCATTGAAATCAAAAGAGTCAAGCTTATGCGAATCAATATATCAACCAGATAATAAATTTTGGACTTTCCTACTTGTACCAATGCTTGAAATATGACAGAAATTGTGGACAAGTTTTGTAGATATGGATAGTGTGGTACATCCTACTCATAGTGCTGCAATAGTAATCTTATTCAACTTTTTGTTGTAAAATCTTGAGGATAAAATTTCTCTACAAGACTGCAAACATGCCAATTTTGATTGATTTAGAAGCCTCTCTAGTAACCAAAAAGAACCAAGTAATGATACTTAACTGTTACCTATTCTTGTTGGTCATGAGACTGTTTGTCAAATATTTATATAAAGAATTTTCAACTTTATGGCATTCGCAAAATGTTCTCACATTCTCAAATAATGCATTCCAACCACATTGTTTCAAATTTTGGTAAATTATTTTGTACTCAAGATTAATAGTATTCAAAATGTCTTGAGATTTATGTTGCAAAAATTGGCAAAAAATGTTATTGCATCATAAAACAAGGAAGTATCCTTGTGTTGAGTGGTTCCTTAATCAGTAATGTTTTTAAGAACTGAACAAGTTGAACCAAATATTCTTATAAAACTACAAACTAGTTGAAAATGAGATCCCCACCAGGTATCTCTAGCTTGTTATAATTCCTATTCTATTAAGCCTTACGTTGGTTTCAAGTTCATCAACAACAACCAAGTATGCAATTTTAGTTGCTTGAACAACATTGTAATTCATCATTAAGTTTATAGGAAGTGCCAACTATATTAACAATGGAAGTCAACTTTGAGAAAAATTGATGAATAAGAATAACTTCCCTTGATGCCGTATGAGCCAAACAATGTGCATGATATGCTAGGGAAAATCATGGAAAAATAAATCTCACAAACCATTCGACTCATCATGCATAATGACTCTCAATGCTACATAATATGCACGTCTCAAATGTTAATCATTGAACAGTATCTATCAAGGCCTTAAGTCAAAATTAATTAATCAAGACTTGTTGTTTAGTTTGTTACTGTAACATTTTGTCAATATATTTTTTGGTAAGTAATTCAATCTTATTGAAACGCTCAAAGGGCACAATCGAAGTACACATGAAATGTACAAGAGAGACCCCCTAATTAAGGAGAAGTAGACTGCAACACCCCAGTCCCATATTAGGAGGAGATGAGTAGTCCACATAGAGTAGGTAATTCATAAGAGATGCATATGGGTGCTAAGTCCTACATTATTTACTTATTAGGTGTAATTGAGTTTTGTAAGTGATTCTTGGGAAGTGTCAAATTTACTAGTCTTTTTGGAGTGATAGTGCAGATGTGGGTAGCGCGTTTCCCTGAGTTGTTAATAATGATATCAAAGTCACTTAGCAATGCCATGTGGTATTGTCAGTATCGCATGACGTGACTTTGCCGAGGACATCAGGACTTAAAAGGGTGGGAGTTTGTAGCACTCCAATTGCATTTTGTGAAAAGACAAGTAGCCCACATAGAGATGAGTAGTTTATAAGAGATGGTCATGGATACTAAGTCCCACATTGCTTACTTACTATGTGAAACTGGTTTTTATAATTGATTCTAGGGAAGCTCCAAATTGACTAATTCAGTGGGGCGGTTGGCACTCTAAAGTTCCTCGTGGAACGCATGGGATGGGGTTATGGAAACACATTTATAGGGGTTGGAGGTCGTTTCACTGCCACTTTAGATTTGATCTTGGCTTGGGGTTGAAAGTTAAATTTTGGAAGGATATTTGGTGCGGTGAGATGTCCCTTAAGGATTCTTTTCCTGGTTTTTTCAATATTGCTAGCAATAAGGATGCTTCCATTGCAGATATCAGGGAGTGTTTAAATGGTATGGTTCATTGGAACGTTACCTTTACTCATAGAATTCATGATTGGGAGGAGATGGTCTTAGCCTCCCTATTCTCGCTCTTGTATTTGATCTCGATGCGTGAGGAATGGGAGGACCGGATGTGGTGGATCCCGTCGAGAAAAGGGAAGTTTGAGGTTCGCTCTTTTTATAGGAAGCTTGTCCTTAAAGAGCCTGACCATTTCCCTTGGAAAAGTGTTTGGCGCACCAAGGCTCCTTCGAGAGTGGCATTTTTTGCTTGGTCGGCCGTCCTTGAGAAATCTCTTACTTTAGATAATGTTCGAAAGAGAGGTATTGTTGTGATTAATCGATGTTGTATGTGTGAATCGGAAGGAGAGTCTGTGGATCATCTCTTTCTTCATTGTGGGGTTGTGCGCATGTTGCGTGATGTTATCTTCTCTCGTTTCAACATGTGTTGGGTTATGCCTAGAAGCGTCAAGGAGATGTTCGCTAGTTGGTGGTTGGGCGGTAGATCCCGTAGTGCCGTGGTCTGGAAGATGGCTTCTCTTTGTCTTTTATGGTGCCTATGGAAGGAAAGGAATGCTAGATGCTTCGAGGATTTGTTGAGGAACCTTGAGGGCCTTGTTCATTTCATTTTGTACATGCTTTTCACTTGGACTGCAGGCTGGCTTGCACCCTTAGTGATCAATTTTCCTGATTTTCTTTTTATGTTCTCTTCTTCTTTCTCCCCATCTTAGTCGCTTTCTTGTATACTTCTTCTGTACTTAGGTTGTGCCTCTCTGCACTCTTTTAATGCATCATTACTTATCAAAAAAAAAAAAAAAAAAAAAATTCCATTGACGAGAGGCATTAGAAAGCTTCATGGTTTGCCATTGCAGCATCCTTAAAACAAGCAATGCTAAACAAGTCCGAAAAAGCTATCAGGGCTTGATCCCCACACCATATATCATGCTAAAATCGAATTTAGAGTCATCACCCACCTCAAATCTAGTATAGCTAGAAAGCTCTCCCCATCTCCCAATATTCTTCCAAAGCCCCAACTTATACAACTTATGGACCTCATTGAATACCACCCACCTCAAGCACTGCCATTATTAGAATCCATATCCACCCCCATAAGGCCTTTCTTATGAAAATAGGCGTAGTCACTTCCCAAGAGTCTGGTTGAACACAAGTAAGTTTTAAACTCTCAACCCTCCTTTAGAGATTGATGAAGCCCAGGACTCTTCTGCGGGTTTAGGGATTCTTTTGTGGGTGGTTTGTTGTAGTTCCGTTCCTTTGGGTTTCTGCTGGTGGCTTGTTTTTTTTGCTGTCTTTTTTGTTCTGTTTTTTCTTTTTTGGTGTTCCTTTTGTATACTTCCTGTGTACTTAGGGACGTCTTACGCTTTTTAATGAGATTTGCTTGATTACCAGTAAAAAAAAAAAAAAGGTACACACCTTAGTCTAGCTAACTAAGTGAAATTTGAACTCTTTAAGTGATTGGCCTCATGGACATGAAGTAGGTAGGAAGATTAGATAAAGCGCCTTTAATCAATGTAACTCTCCCACCCTTTGATAAGTACATCCTCATCCATCCAGCCAAATGGCGCTCTACCTTCTCAATAATGTCTTCCCAAATAGATTTGGTTTTAAACAAAGCTCTCAAGGGAAGAGCTAGGTACTTCATAGGCAGCGAAGATACCCTCCAGCCCAAAACACTAGCCAGACCTTGAACATTCATTAGATTGCCAATCAGGACTAACTTTGATTTAGCTAGATTAATCCTCAAACTAGAGACTGCTTCAAAGCATAAAAACAAACAACGCAAATTGTGAAGATGATTTGGATTTGCCTCGCTAAATATCAAGGTGTCATCCGCAAACAAAAGGTGAGAAAGATTGATAGCATCACCACTTGTTGACCCCACCATGAAGCCCGATAAAAAACCTCTATCCACTAAAGCAGAAATTATTTTGCTTAACGTCTCCATAACAATAACAAAGAGAGAAAGGAGATAATGGATCTCCCTGTCTTAGGCCACGAGTGCTACTAAAGAAACCTGATGGAGTGCCATTCACTTAGATTGAAAATTGCACAAAGGAGATACAATATGCGATTCATTTACGCCATCTTTCCCGAAACTACAACTCCTCAACATATACTTATAAAAAAAAACTACAACTCCTCAACATATACAAAAGGAAATCCCAAATCAAGCACAGGCTGATTTTTATTTATTTTTATTTTTTTATTTTTATAACTAGAATGTTATATTTGGGTTGGAATACTAAGGGTTGCTAGGTTAGGATTTTTTTTTCTTTTTTGGGTGGGTGCATGGCCTATGTTCCCCCTAGCTTCGCCATTGATGGCATTGGTTCCAATTAGTATCTCTTTATAAGGCAAAAGGGAGTTGTTCAATTTGAAGAGCTCCGTTAATTTTGGCGATGCATTCACATCCAATCGGCGAAGGAAAGGCATGGCTCGCTAGCGGTACCGCTGGATTCCCTTTTGGGTATTGGGTGGGAGGATTTCTGGTTTAGTCCTTGTGGGGTTGTGGGTTAGTTTGGCAGTTGCTGTGTTCTTGTTGGTGTTGGGTTCTGCATGTTCTTCTCCTTGTTCTTTCCTGTTTTCAGTTTTTTTTTTTGTTCTTTTTGCTTTTTGGGTCCTTTTTGTACACTTCCTGTATGCTTGGGGCGCCTATGCTTTCTATAAAGCTTTCTTGATATTACCTATCAAAAAATAAGTCTAATCTTGTCGCATGCACTTTTAACTGACTTTAATGAAAGGAATTAATGCATTCCATGTTCTTGACAATTTGTTTTCCAATCAATAACCTGTGTTAGTTTGATAGTTTCATGCATTCTCTTAATTGTCTTTGATGGTAGGATCACTGGCCTGCTTCACTGAAGGACTTTGTGCTAACTTTGAGGTCCCTTGTTTTTCCAAGAGAGCAGGCGGACTTAAAAAGAGTATGTTGTTTCTAACCTGATGTTGTCATTTAAGATTTTGTAAAATTATATATCCAATGTTCTATCTATTGCATTGCTTGCAGATTTATAATATAGCAGATTGGGGAATGATAGTCATTAGGTTGGCAATTTAATCCGTGACACGTAAACTTGACACGTAATTTTAGGGTTAGGGTTTAGGTTAAACAGGTTTGGGTCATAAACGGGTCGTTTATGACACGTTTAATAAATGTGTAGGGTCGTGTCAACCCGCGGGTTGACATGTTTGACCCGTATATATTTTTATTTTTGTTTTGCTTGGTTGCTGGGATTTTTTCATTTTGGTTTGGCTATAAAAATTAAAATGACTTTAAACGTGTTCACGGGTCGGGTTGTGTCGGGTTGAAACCTATTAACATCTAAATTAAACATGTTCACAGGTCATGTCGTGTCAACTCAACACGACACGTTTATCTAAATGGGTTACACATGTGTCGTGTTACCTGTTAAGAAAACGTGTAGTGTTCGGGTTTGGGTGGTCCACATGTTTAGTTAAATGTGTTGTGTTCGGGTTTGGCATAAACGGGTTTGTGTCATAAATAGGTTGACACGAACCTGACATGCCAACACGTTTTGCTAGCCCTAGTCATTCATAGTCATTGTTGTTCTTTGTGTGAGAAAGGATGAAGAACTTATCTGAGCATATGTGTAACTAGATGCAAAAGATGAAATAATCACTACAAATCTATTGAAAAAAGGAATGTTGGTTTTGGATGGTCAAGGTTCCATAGACCAATTTGACATACTGACATGTATGAGTGATTTTGTAAATGTGTCTGATCGTATTTTTGGTCCTTATTGCCAAATGTCTTTCTACCAAATGGCATCTCCTCCCCTATAAACAACGGTTGAGGGTGGGTGAGGTCATGGGCTCAACTCCCTGCAGGTGTCTAAGTTGTATTTATGTGCAAAAAAATGGTTTTTTTTTTTTTTTTAAATATAATTATTAATTTTTTGATGTGGATGTACTGATATTTTATTGAGTACAAGGAATCTTGTGTGCAAAATCTAAGCTAAGCGACAGCTATTATGAAATGCTATATAAGGGAGTGGGTGGACATGAAGAAGCCTCTTTGCACTTATTAATGATATGCATTACTTATATAAAAAAAAAGAGAAAGTTCTTGATCTTCTGTGTATTTATGTACATTGTACAGTACACTCCTTATGAGGAGGTGGATGCTGTGAAAATTGGCATTTGTAATTCAGTGGTAGGAGAAATATCATGTTTCCATTTCACAAATTGAAACTTTTGGCCTTTGGAAAGGACTTCTATAGAGAGAGAGAGAGAGAGAGAGAGAGAGACAGAGAGAGAGTTCTTGATCTTCTGTGTATTTATGTACATTGTACGGTACACTCCTTATGAGGAGGTGGATGCTGTGAAAATTGTATTGGCTGGCATTTGTAATTCTGTGGTAGGAGAAATATCATGTTTCCATTTC
Source organism: Corylus avellana (assembly GCF_901000735.1). NCBI lineage: Eukaryota > Viridiplantae > Streptophyta > Magnoliopsida > Fagales > Betulaceae > Corylus > Corylus avellana. Next base: position 19,381,629 of record NC_081543.1, on the reverse strand, counting down.
ACAAATTGAAACTTTTGGCCTTTGGAAAGGACTTCTAGAGAGAGAGAGAGAGAGAGAGAGAGAGAGAGAGAGAAGGAAAGGAGGGGGGGGGGTGATTTCTGGTCATTTACGAGAGTACTCTTTACGTTGAAGGTAGAGGTACCTTTCTTTTCATGTTCATAGAAGTTAAGAATCTGTAATGATTATAGAATGTGGGGTTTGTTTTATTTTGGTGCCCAAGTGAAATGATGAAGCATGTAGATAAGTTCTTTCCAAATGGTCTTGGTTGATTAGGCTGATATGAAGTCATGTTCAACCTGTTCTTTGGATCCCTTCTGATCAGAGCATATGTTGCTCGATGATAGTCAGTTCATACAGAAGTAAATCCTGGAGGCTAAACCTTGCCTTTTCAGCTTTTCCTATCTTGTATTCCGTATGAAATTAAAGGCTTTTGTAGTAGATATCAAGTTGTGGTTTAGTTTCAAGGGAGGACAACTTTTTGGCCGTAATTAATTGCATATTAGGAATGTTATGTAAGAGATAACTTTGCTTTTTTCAGCTTTTCCAATCTTATATTCCATAAGAAGCTAGAGGCTTTTGTAGTAGATATCAAGTTGTGGTTTAGTTTCAAGGGAGAACAACTTTTTGGATGTAGTTTAATTGGATATTAGGAAATTACATTTCCTAATACATTTCTCCATTGCTACGAAAACCCCAAAAAATGTATGCATGTGCAAAGCACCCATCACCTAAGACTGTAGATGATAACAATACCCACTATGATTGTGTGGATGATAGGTTGAGAGTTAGTGAAGTTGTAAAATAGGGCGTTCCAGTGTATGCGACCTGCTGTGAAAGTGAGTTTGTAAAGATTATGAAATATAAGTTAGTGACAGTATTCGGTAAAAACCGAAGTGGTGAATAAAGTGTTCTGAAGTGCAGGACTTCGGTGACTAAGTTAGGGAGCTAGCAGGGGGCATAAAATATGTGGCGGCAAAAGTGTCTAGTAAAATAAGTGATAAACTGTGAATCTCATTATATTTGGTTCGCTTGTAGGAGCTCCATCACCAACAATCTTAATAGTGAGGCAGGTTTTGAAAGAGGAATTCCCAAGTCTAGGATAAGGAGGATCACTATCCGGCGGTGTCACAAAGAAGACTTCAACGTTTACTTTCAGATCATTTTCCTTTATTGATGGATTGTGGGGAACTTAGTGGAGGTCGTAAGTATTTTAAATTTGAGAATATGTGGTTAAAGTCGGAAGGTTTTGTTGACAAGGTTAAATCTTGGTGGGATTCGTATATGTTTGAAGGCTTACCTAGTTTTGTTTTGGTTAATAAGCTGAAATCCCTTAAGCTAGATTTGAAAAAATGGAACACGGAGGTTTTTGGTGACATTGGGAGGAAAAAAAAGGAGTTATTGGAAGGGATCCGGGAGCTGGATGTTATGGCAGAAACTAGGGGTTTAGTGGAGGAAGAAAAGATTCAATTGGCTGATATGTCGAAGGCATTGGAGAATACTTTACTGTATGAGGAAATATATTGGTGGCAAAGTCGAGAGAGTTGTGGCTAAAGGAGGGGGATAGTAACACTAGGTTTTTTCATAAGGTGGCTAATTCCCATCGCAGGTATAATCGTGTGGAAGCATTACATACCAATGGAGATGTGTCCTATAATCCTATAGAGGTAAAAGATCATATTGTGCAATTCTATAAAACCTTATATTTTGAGCGAAGTTCTTGGAGACCTAAAATGGATAATCAATTTTTTTCGTCCATTGATGAGGAGGAGAAAAATTGGTTAGAAAGAGACTTTGAGGAGCAGGAGGTTTGGGAGATGGTAAAGGGTTTGGAAGGTGATAAGGCACCGGGACCGGATGGGTTCACTATGGCATTCTTCCAATCTTGTTGGGCTGTGGTGAAACATGATGTTATGGTGGTTTTTTCTGAATTCCATCGAAGACGTCAGTTGGTGAAGAGTATGAATGTGACGTTTGTGTCATTGGTTCCAAAGAAGGCGGTTCCGATGGAGGTGAAGGATTTTCGGCCAATTAGTTTGGTGGGAGGGGTGTATAAAATTTTATCAAAGGTCTTGGCCACTAGAATGAAAATTGTTTTGGGAAAAATCATCTCTAATTCTCAAAATGCTTTTATTGGGGGGCGACAAATTTTAGATTCTGTGCTCATTGCTAATGAATGTTTGGATGGTCGGATGAGGTCAGGGGTGCCTGGTGTTATTTGTAAATTGGATTTGGAAAAGGCTTATGACCATGTTAACTGGGACTTTTTGTTGTACTTACTAAAAAGATGTGGGTTTGGAGAAAGATGGAGGGGTTGGATAGAGTGGTGTATTTCGATGGTTAGATTCTCCATTTTGGTAAATGGAACGCCAGAGGGTTTCTTTAATAGTTCATGGGGGATTCGGCAAGGGGACCCGATGTTGCTGTTACTATTTGTGTTGGTTATGGAGGCATTGAGCAGGATGGTGAATGCGACAATAGAGCAAGGTTTATTGTCAGGTTTCTCTGTGGGGGATAGGGTCTTCTCAGATTTAGTGATTTCTCATTCTTTATTTGCTAATGATACTTTGGTTTTCTGTGAAGCATATCCTGAGCAAATCCGGTACGTACGCCTTATTTTCTTGTGCTCTGAGGTAGTTTCGGGGCTGAGAGTTAATCTTGGTAAATCAGAACTTGTTGCTATAGGGGAGGTGGACAACATTGGGGTTTTGGCTAAAATTCTTGGGTGTAGTGTTGCGGCGTTGCCTATGAAGTATTTGGGATTGCCACTAGGGGCGAAGCATAAGGATACATCTATGTGGAATGGTGTACTTGAACAGATGAAGCGTCGTATGGCAGGATGGAAGAAATTGTATCTATCAAAGGGAGGTCGCTTAACTCTTATAAAGAGTATGTTGTCTAATCTCCCAACTTATTTTTTATCGTTGTTTCTTGTTCCTATGAGTGTGGTCAAAAGGATTGAGAAACTTCAAAAAGATTTCCTGTGGGGAGGAATGAGAGATGAACAAAAATTGCATCTTGTTAATTGGAACCAAATATGCCGTCCCTTGCGGGCCGACGGTCTTGGCATTCGGGATATACCGAAGTTTAATCAAGCTCTCTTGTGGAAATGGTTATGGAGATATGTGACAGAGAGTGAGGCACTTTGGTACAAAATAATAAAAGCCAAGTATGAAGATCAGGATGGTGGGTGGTGTTCGAAGGAGGTGTCGGGTTCTTATGGTGTGGGTTTGTGGAAGCATATTAGAAGAGGTTGGGATACTTTGCCAAAGGTGTGCGGTTTGAGGTGGGGGTGGGGGCGAAAGTTCGATTTTGGCATGATATTTGGTGTGATGATCAACCATTGAAGCATGCTTTCCCTTCCTTGTTTGGTATTGCGAGGTACAAAGATGCGTGGGTGGAGGATAATTTTTGTTGGAGGAATGGGAGGGTTGAGTGGAATGTCCTTTTTGTGCGCTCCGCCCAAGATTGGGAATTGGATGGGGTCTCATCTTTCTTTGAATTACTATACTCTTGTAAGGTTTCTTATGGTAATGCGGACCGTATTCGATGGTCCTTATCTAAAAAGGGTATGTTTGAGGTGAAATCATTTTATAAGGCCTTGTCCATTCCAGATTGTGGGGGGTTTCCATGGAAGAGTATTTGGCATTCTAAAGTGCCTTCTAGAGTGGCATTTTTTGGGTGGACTGTGGCTTTCGGTAAACTTCTGACACATGACTATTTGCGAAAGCGGAAAATTGTGGTAGTGGAATGGTGTTGTATGTAGGGCCGTTAAGAGAGCAAGCCGCTCGCGAGTGAGCTCGGGCTCGGCTTACATAAGCTCGGCTCGTACTCGACTCGAATATTAAATGAAGCGTTTCGTAAACACGAATCCTGGCTTGAATATTAAACGAAGCTAGCTCGGCTCGACTCGGTTAAGCTCGTGAGCAGTTCGTATAAGGCTCGAATTGGTAGTTATTCACATAATTCCTCATATTAATATTAAAAATTAATGATTTTTTTTTCTAATAGCATCATTTTATTATAAAATGATGCATATTCTCTTTCTTCGAAACCAAGTGCCTTACTGTATTGACTCGAGCTCCATACTCCGCTAGCCAGACTAAGCAAATGCGCATATGCAAGCTGGCTTCTTAAGCCGTTTAAGAGTACTTGAGGTTTAAATTTATAATAAAAGAATAAATTAATAAATTAAATTAAATATAAGAGCTAGCTTGTGAACTGGCTCGGCTCGGCTCGACTTATTATGACCTTGTCCACGAGCTCGATTTTTTGGCTCGTCCTTAAGCTCGGCTCGAGTAAAATTTAAACAAGCCGAGCCCAAACAAGGGAAGCTCGCTCAAGCTCGGCTCGTTTATACCCATAGTTGTATGTGTAAGAAGAATGGGAAGTCTGTAGATCATTTGTTGATTCATTGTGAAGTGGCTACTCGGTTATGGAACTATGTTTTTACTTTATTTGGTATTGAGTGGGCCATGCCGCAACGGTTCATTGACTTGTTGTCTTGCTGGAATCAAGTGGGGGGTAGGGTTATATCTAAAGTCATTTGGAGGATGGTTCCTTCGTGTATCATGTGGTGTATTTGGCGGGAAAGGAATGCTCGAACGTTTGAGGATAAGGAGTGTTCGGTGGAAGCGATGAGGAAGAATATGATATCTATGCTACACTTGTGGGTGTTGGCTCATCATCGTAGTGTGGTCCCGACTATAGATGAGTTTTTGAATATGTGCTCTTTGTATATTCCGTAGGGGTTTCTATTGTATATATCTTTTGCATTAGGGTTGCGCCCCTCTGCGCTTTTTTCAATAATATTTTCATTACTTATCAAAAAAAAAAAAAACAGAGAGTTAAAAATGCCAAATAATCTTAGTAGTGGTGGCCATGGGCATAGTACTTGATGGCAGTGCTGGAACCTTAAATGCAAGTGGTTTCTTGCTTTTCCAAGAAGTTTACTGGGGTTTTGAGTATATTGGTGTTTTGAGCAGGAGAGGCTGGCATTATCAAAATTTGGAGTGGTCTGTACTATAGCATGGCCATATGTTTCTGTTGGTTGATTTTTCTTGAAATGCAATTAAACACTTCATTCTAGGGTTAGTTTTGTTTCTTCAATATATTGATGTTTTGCTTATTTTGCTCTCTATGTTTTAAATTGATTTCTGTATTTATTTATTTATTTATTTTTTTTGTGGGGGGGTGGTAATAAAATAGTCAACTCAACATTGATAAACTTTTGATTTCTTGCAGGTATTACCTGGCCTGCACATGATTTCAGTGAATAGCGTTCTTGCTCAGGGCATGAATATGAAGAAAAAACATGAAGTAGGTTACTGATTTATTCAGTTTCTTAATTGCGTTTTTCATTCTTTGACATTTATTCTCATTTTTAAACTTTGAATATGAGTCCTGGTTATATTATTAATGTAATTAACTTCGTTAACAGGTAGAAGTTCTTTCTGCTGTTGTTAGTTCAGTTGCTGACAGTGTAAGAGCATGTACCATAGTTGATGTTGGTGCTGGCCAGGTGTGCCCTCACTTTCTTCTGCTTCCATTTTATGTGCTAGAAAAGCTAAATCTGAGACTACTTGCAATGTCTACATATCATCCTTGTCTATTTGATTGTTCTTTTGCATCTTAGTCAACAAAAGAGCCATTTGCTAGGGAGAATGGCTCTAGCAAATGGCTCGCCGTGGTACGAAGACGACTGGCGTGCCGGTCAGCTCGCCGGGAGACCCATTCGCTCCGGTGGGCATCGCCGGCAATCCCGCAAGCCCCGATGGTAGGTCGATGCATTGCGACAGGGAGGCCCACGTCAGTCCTGTTCTGCAGATTGCTTCTACGCCTCCGGCAGAGGCGCCGACAGAGGTTGTCACGTCCAGCGAGGGGGCGGCGAGGAACAATCCGGCAGGGGATGGCGTTCCGGGAGATGATTTGATGGTGGGTTCCATGATTAAGGCTACGGCGATTTTGGACTTAAGTGTTCAAGCTCCGGGCTCCCTGGTTGGTGTGTCGGACTGCTCGATGGGAGGTCCTTATGCTCCGGCGGGTGTCACCGGTAACCCTGTTTGTCCCGAAGGTCGACTGTTGTCTTACGATAGGGAGGCCCATGTTGATTCTGTCCTGCAGTTAGCCTTCTCATCTCCGGCAGAGGTGGCGGAAAGGGGAGTTTTGCACAGTGAGGGGGCGGTGAGGAAAATTCTGGCTAGGGATGGCGCTTTGGGAGCTGATTCGATGATGGGTTCTTTGAACAAGGCTACGGCGACGAAGGATTCCCCAGGTAAGCCGCAGAGTTCTCATCCCAGAATTGATGACCAAGGTGTTCTGAAGGGAGATTCGAGCATATCTGGTCCAGGAATTCTGGGCAAGCGGCCTGGTGAGGGGGTACCTTTGGAATTTTCTGGGTCTACTGCTGGAGACAGTGAGGAGGCCGGGAGGGAAAGTTTTTTGGGGAGCTACCCTGGTGAACAGCCTAGGGATGCTTCTGAGCTGGGCATTCTGGGTAAGGAGCCGGGGCTTTGCATAACACAGCAGGATAATTTGGAGGGAATTTCTAAAGCAGTGGAGGATTTAATTTCCCAGGAATCCTTTGTGCCAGAATCTGTTCAGGAGGAGCAGTTGGAGGTGCAGGAGAGGACTTTTATCATTGAGGCATGCAAAGAAGTTGGCCTATCTTGTGAAGGAGAGGAAGGTAAGCTTGAAGAGACCATAGGGATTCTAATGGCTGACAACAAGGACAAAGAAATGGAGAGGGTAGTGTGCACTCCTGTAATCAAAAAAGGTAAGAGGGAGCTCATTAACTTGCAGTCCTCTGGTAATTTCTTGGAGTCTTCGTCACGGGACAGGAATAAGGGGAGGGTCAGTCGTGTGAAATCATGAAGCTTAAAATTCTGTCATGGAATGTAAGAGGATTGAATGAGAGGGAAAAGAGGTTGAGGGTTAGGAATTTGCTTAGAAGTTGGAAGGCAGATGTTGTTTGTTTCCAAGAGACGAAGATGGAATTTATTTCGTATAGCTTAGTGAGGAGTTTATGGGGATGTCCGTATGTGGATTGGTGCTCCGTTCCTTCCAGTGGGGCGTCGGGGGGCATTCTTCTCATGTGGGATAAGAGGGCTGTTGAGATGATTGACGTAGCGTTGGGTAGTTATGTGGCGGCTTGTTCCTTCAAGAATGTTGAGGATGGCTTTGTGTGGGCTTTTGCGGGGGTGTATGGACCCAACAGAGTCATTGCTAGGCGCTTTCTATGGGAGGAATTGGCAGGGATCATGAGCTGTTGGGACGTGCCGTGGTGTATCGGCGGGGATTTCAATGCCACCCTCCATCCTAGTGAAAGGTCGAGGGGAGCTCATTCGCGGTCGGCAATGAGGGATTTTGGTGATTTCATATCGGATCAGGGTCTCATGGATCTCCCCTTAGTGGGGGGAATTTCTACTTGGTCTAATAACAACTCTTGGTCTAGGATTGACCGCTTTCTTGTCTCCCCGGAGTGGGAAGCCCGCCATCCAGATTTGCGTCAGAAGAAGTTGCTACGGGCCTGCTCCGATCATGCCCCTATTATATTGGACTGTAATTCTCATGCGGGAGGTAAAAGGCCTTTCAAATTCGAGAACATGTGGCTCAAAGAGGAGGGTTTTGTGGACAAAGTGCGCAGTTGGTGGGGTTCGTATCATTTCCAGGGCACGCCGAGCTTCATTATTTCCAAGAAGTTGCAAGCACTAAAGGGGGACATTAGGAGATGGAATGCTCAAGAGTTCGGCAATGTGGGGGCTAGTATTAAGGCTCGTATGGAAGATATCAAAGCTTTGGATAGGGTGGAGGAAGAGAGAGGTTTATCCACGGAGGAGATCGAGAAGAGAAGGGTGCTTGCTAGGGAGTTAGAAGTTTCCCTCCTTCAAGAAGAAATCAGCTGGAGGCAAAAATCTAGAATCCGGTGGTTGAAAGAGGGTGACAAGTGTACCAAATTCTTCCATCGGATTGCTAATGCCAATAGAAGACAGAACTATATTGAGTCTCTGATCATTCATGGCACTGCTATTTCTGATCAAGAGGCTATTAGTAGTCACATTACTCGATTTTATAAGACGCTCTTCACAGAGACTCTTAGTTGGAGACCGAGGTTGGATAATCTTCATCTCGATATGTTGGAAGGGGAAGAGTCTTCTAGTCTGGAAGTTCCTTTTGAGGAAAGGGAGGTATGGGAGGTGGTCAAAAAGATGGATAGGGATAAGGCCCCAGGCCCGGATGGTTTTTCTATGGCTTTCTTTCAGGACTGCTGGGAGGTGATCAAAAAGGACATCATGGCTGTTTTTGTGGAGTTCTATGATCGAGGCAAGTTCGAAAAAAGTCTCAATGCTACATTCATTGCTCTTATTCCGAAGTCACATGGGGCATCCGATTTGAAGGACTTCCGTCCTATTAGCCTTGTGGGAGGGATTTATAAGATTATTGCGAAGGTGTTAGCCAATAGAATGAAGGGAGTCATGAACCGGGTCATTTCCAATCCGCAAAATGCGTTCGTCAAAGGAAGACAGATTTTGGATTCGGTGCTTATTGCCAATGAATGCCTGGACAGCCGGCTTAGATCTGGGGATCCCGGCCTCTTGTGTAAGTTGGATATGGAGAAGGCTTACGATCACTTGAATTGGAAGTTTCTACTCTACCTTTTAAAAAGGTGCGGTTTTGGTGAGAAATGGTGCTCTTGGATTGAACATTGTATCTCGTCGGTGAGGTTCTCGGTGTTGATCAATGGTTCACCTTCCGGTTTCTTTGGGAGTTCGCGTGGGGTTAGACAAGGCGACCCTCTTTCGCCTTTCTTGTTCATCATGGCCATGGAGGCTTTCAGTAGGATGATTAATGTCTCTATCAGTAGGGGTTTCATCAATGGTTTCTATGTGGGTGCCGGGGAGCATGGGCGGGTTTCTGTCTCCCATCTTCTCTTTGCTGATGATACGTTGGTGTTTTGTGGGGCATCATCTGAAAATGTCAGATTTATTAAAGCTATCATTATTGGTTTCGAGGCGGTCTCAGGGTTAAAAGTTAATCGGGCCAAGTCTGTTTTGGTTCCAGTCGGAGATTCGGTGGAGACGGTCGAGTTGGCTGGTGTTTTGGGTTGTGGTACTAGTTCTTTGCCCTTGAAGTACCTGGGTCTTCCGCTAGGGGCGTCCTTCAAGCAGTTGGCTATTTGGGATGACATGTTGGAGAAAATTGCTCGAAGGTTGGCCCCTTGGAAGCGTTCTTATTTGTCCAAGGGGGCAAGGCTCACTCTCATCAAGAGCACTCTATCCAATCTCCCCACCTATCTTTTGTCTCTCTTTCCCATTCCTATTTCCGTGGCGAATCGGATTGAGAAGATTCAACGGGATTTTTTATGGGGGGGGTTCAAGGATGAGACTAAGTTCCATTTGGTAAGCTGGCATGAGGTGTGTTCTCCAATTGCTGAGGGAGGACTAGGGATTCGGAGTTTGCATCTTTTCAATCAAGCTCTCTTGGGGAAATGGTTATGGAGATTTGCAAATGAGGAAGAAGCTTGGTGGAGAAGTATTTTGGTGGCTAAGTATGGGGTGGTTTGGGGGGGTTGGCGCACCAAAGTTCCTCGTGGAACGCATGGGGTGGGGTTATGGAAACACATTTGTGGAGTTTGGAGGTCGTTTCGGGGTCACTTCAGATTAGATCCTGGTGTGGGAGGGAAGGTCAAATTTTGGGAGGATTGGTGGTGTGGTGAGACGTCTCTCAAGGATGCCTTCCCGGGTCTTTTTAATATTGCTTGCAATAAGGACGCTTCCATTGCGGATATCCGAGAGTGTGTAAACGGGATGGTTCACTGGAATGTTACTTTCACCCGCAGCATTCATGATTGGGAGGAGATGGCCTTAGCCTCTTTCTTCTCGCTCTTGTACTCGTCTTTGATTAGGGGGGAAGGGGAGGACCGGATGTGGTGGATTCACTCAAGTAAAGGGAAGTTTGAGGTCCGCTCTTTCTATAGGATGCTTGCCCTTAAGGTTCCTAATCACTTTCCGTGGAAAAGCATTTGGCGTACCAAGGCTCCTTTGAGAGTAGCATTTTTTGCATGGGCGGCTGCCCTTGGGAAACCTCTCACGTTGGACAATGTTCGGAAGAGAGGCATCGTTGTGATTAATCGATGTTGTATGTGTGAGGCGGATGGGGAGTCCGTGGATCATCTCTTTCTTCATTGTGTAGTCGCACGGAAGTTGTGGGATGTTATCTTTTCTCGCTTTAACATGTGTTGGGTTATGCCTAGAAGTGTAAAAGAGATGTTCGCTAGTTGGTGGGCGGGTGGGAGAACGAGTAGTGCGGTGGTTTGGAAGATGGCTCCCCTTTGTCTCCTTTGGTGCCTCTGGAAGGAAAGGAATGCGAGATGCTTCGAAGATGCGTCGAGGAATCTAGAGGACCTTATTCTTTTCTTTTTGTACACCTTATTCACTTGGACTTCAGGCTGGCTTGCTCCTTTAGTGATCAACTTTTCTGATTTTCTCCTTATGTTCTCTTCTTCTTTCTCCCCTACTTAGTCGCTCTCTTGTATACTTCCTGTGTACTTGGGTTGCGCCCCTCTGCGCTCTTTTAATGCATTATTACTTATCAAAAAAAGAGCCATTTGCTAGCCATTGGACATATGTTCTTTTATATGTTGAAAGCATAAATCCTTTTGATCAAGTCTGTGTAAATTTATATGTATATGCATGTTTGGTTCGTTAAATGAGTTTTTACACTACGGATGAGAAGTATACTGCAAACAATCTATGCACAAATCTGAATAATGGACAGTAGATATAATGATTATCCATCTCATCGAGTCCTTGAGGCAAGCAAACATATTTGCATTGGCATTGATGTTGATGGTGTTAGCTTATTAGATAAAAAAAGGGGAAAGTGCACATACCTTTCTCAAACTATCACCTAATTGACAATGTTCTTTTAAACTTTCAATTATGACAATGTCTCCCTCCCCCCCTTATCAAAAATTGACATTGCAAAAATTGAAACATTGGGAGGGATAGTACAGAAAGGATGGTAGTTAGAGGAGGTTAAATGGAAACACATTGAGAGGGACATTGCAAAAAAGTAGTTCCCCCCCCTACCCCTTTTTTGTTTCCTTTACTTCCTGTATAACTGCATCTCTGATTATATTGTTCTTTTAGGGTTATCTTGCACAAGTGCTTTCCTTTCAGTACAAACACCCTGTAGTTGCGATTGATGCATGTTCTCATCATGGAAGGATCACAGATGCACGTGCAGAACGAATTAAGAAGCATTATGCAGCTCAGATGCGTAAATCTGAGTATGGGATGTGAACAACTTTTTGTTCTTTTGATTCCTTTTTTTGTTTTTTTGTTAAACTTGTTTTTTTTTTTGTTTTTTATTTTTATTTTAAGATCTTTTACTTGTTGACATTGGGAAGTCTATGGTACCTTTCGGTAGTACCGGCCTCAGTGCATCTCTTTTGTTAAAGAAAGTGAAACTTCAGTTGATGTTTGCTACTGTGAATTTTTTGCCTTGATGAGCTAGTAATTTGGTTGAACAAACTATATTAAAAATGCAAAGCTATAAATATAAATCCGTGGTATTTTGTCGGCACAAAAGTGATAAATAATTTCTATCATTTTACTGATGATACAATTTATCCATCATAGGGTCTTGTTAAATATCAAGCAGGTTTTCAAATATTTTCTTTTGGCTTGATTGATGCACTGTATCTTGTTGACCGCAAAAGTAGTTTATATAGGCAGTGCCTATTATTTGTTTATGGAAGTAGTTAAGATGGCTACCTATGCTAGGTAGTCACATAGTCTACTGTTCTCTAGATGGTTATTGTTTGAAGGTACCCTAGTTGGTTGGCCATAGATATCTACTATGATGACTGGGATGTCCTTCTGCATGGCTTTCACTTCTTGACAACCTTTTTTTTTTGTTTTGTTTTTCTTAAACTTGTTTTTCAGATCAGAAAACTGGAGATTCAATGTGCCTAAGACAATCACTTGCCGTGTAATGTCCATTGACATGTTGAAAGCCTTGACCGGCGTGTCTCCTCATAAAGTTGATTCTGAGCAGCTTAGGTTATTCAAAGAAGATCACACAGAACCTGATGGAGAAAAGTTAGACTCTTCATGCAACATGCACAATGATATTTCCTTGGTACTTGCTGGGCTTCATGCTTGTGGAGATCTTTCGGCAACAATGCTAAAGTGAGTACCAAGGCATGTTTTAAATCTCATCCTTTTACATTTAAGTTCAATGCATTTGTTTTTTATTCCATGTTCCTAGATGTGGTGGAAGCTGCCTTCAATAAATTTGGGGATTGCAAATAAAAAATTAATAACTGTTAAAATCACTTTGCCTCTCAATCTGAGATTGATAAATGAAACGGATGATGAGATGCTATTTCAAAGAAAACCAGGTTTTTTTTAGAGGAAATTATGGAAGAAATGCAATGCTTACCTAAACCTAAAGTTTTCATCTGCAATAGGTCCTGGGGAAAAACTTGGGGGGGGGGGACTCACAATATCTTTGTGCTTTTGCAACTAAATGCTGACAATATTACGTCTTAGTATTTCTTTTCAATTTGACCCCAGGTCACTTCATACATTGATGCACGTGCCAGTCCTATTTTCTCTCAAACATATGACAACAAGTCCAGTGATAAAAGCTGTCTGAAGAGAGAAAACAATAAATCACCATATTCATGACTATGAGAACCCATATCTTGTATGTTCCTTGTGTCCAAGATTAGTGTGCGCGTGAGGTAGTGGTTTGGACGTGGAAATTGTTGGTTTTGTTGTGTTGGTTGTGATGGGTTATTTGGATCTTTCTATGTTGAAGCCAAAGCGTTTGAGATTTGATCTGAAGCAGGGTTTTGAGGCATTCATTTGGCCAAAAGGAGCAGAGGAACATTTAGAGTGGTGATGTTGGGCAAGCCAAGCGGCCGTGCTTGAGGTTGACGGTGGAAGATTTGATTAGAGGAACTGAGCTGAAAGAGTTTTATAGATTGTTTAGCTCTGGGAGCACAGTATATGTAGCACAGAGGTGTGCGAATGGCAATGGAAGATTTTTGGAATTAGGTGAGTATGGCATAGGCGGGCGGAGAAGCTTTATAGTCATTCTGGATGGCAGAGAAGGGAGAGGCTGGGCTGGTTGTTCTGCGCAGTTGAGGAAGGTGGTAAACATTTTTGAGCCTTCTGGAAATGTTGGAAGCATGAATGAGAAAATCAATGGTGGTGTTCCATTGATGACTCAATTGGTGGAGGAGGGCAGGCGGTTGTATGCGGAGGCTCTGGTGGGGAAAGGACATGAGAGGAAATAGAAATTTTGAGCAGGGATAGTTTGGGTAATGAGGAGAATCGAACACTGAGGAAGAGGGATGGTTTTGGGAAGAAAGATCTTCTGGTGTTACCCAAAAATTCAGTTGGCGGAGTGGCTGAACTGATACCTATGATTGACAAGGAAAATTTCCTTCATTTCAAGGTTGTTAAAATAAATACTGCTTTCAATTAAAAGCTAAGTGGACAGATGTCTAAATAAATTGGAAGTGCATTCACGAGTTGAAAATATCTAAACACTCCCTTCTCTCTCCTGAAGCCTCCATTTTCGGCCAAGCTTGAGGAGGAGGGAAAATCTACTGGTTGCCCTCCTCCCCACTCTTTTTGCAACATCCAACATCTCTATGACCAAGGAAAACCTCTTGGTCATATCCTTCTGAGTTTCTCTCTTCTTGAGAGAACTCCTTTGCTTCTAGAATTTTTTCTAGATCTACCTATCGTCTTTGATGATTTACCCCCTCAAAAAACTGCAGCAGCAATGGATCGCCTCCCACCGCTTCCGGCATGCCATGGAACGTCTTCTCCATCGCTCCATTGGCCGGATCTGTGTAGGCTTGAAGAGTGGCTTTTTCAAAGTCCGATCTACTTTTCTCCATCAGCCCCAGCCAGACACGCGCCTATCCTCCACCTTCACCGGCATTCCAGCTCTCTGGCGAACTCCTCTGCGGCTCCTTTCGACCACCACGCGCTGGGGCGTGGTCCACACGCTCCTGCATGTGGATCTAACGCATCGGCGCGTGGGTCCCACGCGCCGTGCAGTGGCCGCCGAATCCTCCCTCCGTTGCAGCTGTTGTGTTTTGAGTTTTTTTCTATTACTTTGTGCAACTTTCTGTAATTTTCTTTGGATTTGTTGCTTAGTTTTTATCCCGATCTGTTTGGTCTTCAGACTTTTTGTCTGTGGAGTGGATCTTTTTTCCTTTTATTTCTGGTTTCCTTTTGGAAATTTTTTTTCCATAGTTACTTCTCATCTAAATCTCCATGGCTTTTTAGGAAGCCTGTTTAGATGTTTGATAGGGGTTTTCGAACTCCCGATGGTAGTATCCATCACCAGTATGCGCCACGGCAAGGGTTTTCTCGGGCTGCATTTGCATCTTTCTTTTCCGTTTCTGATCTCATTCCTGTTTTTTGAGATCTGGCCGGTTGGGATTTCAGCTAGCTTGTTTGTTTTCTTTTCTGTTCTCCCTGTATTCCTCTTTGTTTGAATGAATGTTGGTTGTTACAAAAAAAATAAATAAATTTGGAAGCGGGTCAATTTCAAGTTGGGCCCAAGAATGATACGGTAAAGGTTAAGCCCAAGTCAAAAGTTATGTGGCCCGTTGGAGGGGGCAAAAGGAGATGGACCCTTGCACTTTAAGAAGGGAAATGGCTTTTAACTGTAATAAGTTGAATGGGCTGGAAAGAAAAATAATTGTGGCAAAAAGGGATTTTAATGTTGCGTTGCGTAAATATTATTAGTGTGGAAGCCCTGAGCCCATTGAATGAGAAGGATAAAAGGTTGCGGATTAGAGGGCTTGGGCTGGAGGGCAGGCATTGTATGTTTATTAGAGACGACATTGGAGTGTATTTCTAGGGAGGTGATTTGTAGTTTATGGGGTTGCCAATAGGTGGAATGGACATATATGGGGTCTAGAGGGGCTTCAGGTGGAATTTTGTTAATGTGGGATAGGCGGATGGTGGAGAAGATTGAGGATTATATGGGGAATTTCTTTTCCTTTTTACCTGACAATTGATTCTTAAGATTTTCCTCTACATGTAACCATGATGCACAACCTTTACCACAGCGTTATGGTTACATGTGCCGAAGTAATTGCACTAGGGTCCACAATTTTTTCATCATGGAACAATGATTAAGTCTTTTTGTGTTGCATGCAAAAAATTCAATTAATCACGAATCTGAGCTGATTGGGCTGACAAAGCCTATCTAATTATATTGTTTTGCATCCTTGATGATGATATCTTTTCTTACTTTCCATCTGTATATCTTTAATTGGTGACAACCCCTACCCTTATGAGTTTCTTAATTCCTTATTCTATATCATTCATGCATCTTAACATTTAAATCTCATTTGGATGCATTTTATAGACATGGTGATTTGTAATGATAGCATTTTGTGCCATAAGGCATAACTAACCCTAAGAGCAATCCTACAGAACTTTCTTTTATGAGCATGTAATTCATCAAATTCACTTCTCCACTACATTCACACTGCACTAATTTCATTGAAAGTCTCCCTTGATTACCTTTTTTCGTGGTCATATTTGAGTATATTTTATTACTTTTCAGTGTCTAATAAAGAAGGAATGTTTTATCTTTTTTCGATCAGGACCTTTGTAGATTGCAAAGAAGTTAAAGCTATTGTCAGCATTGGCTGTTGTTACAACTTATTGTCTGAAGAAGGTGTGGACAATACTGAAAGTCAATGTGGATTTCCAATGAGTAGTGGTGTCAAGTCTGCTGGCTTTTCACTTGGAAAAAGTTCTCGTGATCTTGCTTGCCAGGTATATGCATATCTTGCTTTTCTTGTTTTGTTTCATTTACTAGCGTAAAATCAATAATTTGTGTGGGTTTATTTTTGTACCTTAAATCACCAAAATGAGAGAGAATAAAATTAATGAAGCAGAGAGATAAGTATTTATCTAGGTTCATTACGTGGGAAGAAAATAAGGAAATACCGGCATGAAATCAGGTGCACCTGGGATGATATGGTGCCTTTTCCTCTATGTTACCCCTTGAATTCTCATCTCCCCCTCAACAATTCGAAGTTACATGTCAAAGCTGTAGTTTGGCACTAGAGAGTGCACTTAACTTTCTTATTTCATAGATCCTGTTGTATCATTTTTTTATTCCTTGATATTTATGGTTGCAACGGTAACTGTTGTGATAGAGATTCTCAATGCCAATGGCAAGGTTTGTATTGCCAGATGTGGTAACTGTCCCCTTTGCTGTGAAATTATGTCTATTGATGCTCCTCTAAGTATTTATTTTTGCCATGTAAAGATAAACTCATGACCTTGCTTTATCTTATTAGAGTGCAGAGAGGTGGAGAAGTCTGGAAAAAGATGCTGGCGTTCATAATTTTGAGTTGCATTCTTTGCGTGCTGCTTTCCAGATGGTACACAATATTTACAATTTTGCTTTTTTGTTGGATTATTATTACTACTATTATTGTTATATACTAGTTGGTTTCCAGATGGTACACAATATTGTTGTTATTATTAATATTATTATTAGCATATACAATATCTTAATACTGAAAATCTAATGGGGTTTATAGAATCCTAGTTGTTTCTTATGCTGCGTGGCTTCCCTTGTATGTGTATGTGTGTGTGAACATGTGTCTATGTGTGGCTTGTGTGCGCACATGTGTGCAAGTGGATGTGTGTCTGTGTGAAAATCTTAGTGGTTTTGAGATTTTCTGGCGGTTCTATCTTATTGGAAGTTTTGTCATCTGAGTGGGCTCAGGATCTTTGTGTTTCTGAGGATATGTTGGATGTATCATCAAAATACCAACCTTGCAATCATACATGATGTCAGGATAACGGGAAAGGAATTCAGAATTCTTTTTATGAATTATTTTTATTGTTTCTTTCCAGTTTATAGATAAGTTGTTTGACATTTTAAATATTTCTTGCAAAAACTAACTCAAAATGGAAGAATTCGAGCACTTATGCTATTTGGATTTTCAAAACGGCACACATTCCAATAAGATGTCTGGCCAGCAGGCTTTGGTCTATGTAGCCAAATGATCGTTATTGCATTTTGGCTCCTGTATATCTTGGATAGTGGCCAATGTTATGCTTCTTATCATGTTGAGATTAGAAGATTTTTCATTTAAAACTCTTTAAGACACATTCTTCTAGTAGTAGTATGTTAAAATGGCATTTAAAATATTTAGCACGATCGTTTTTGTTAAAATGCTAGAAATAGTCTGGAAAAAAGCTTAGTTAAATATAGACTAATCATAGCCAAGGCCTTCACGATATAACATTTTCGATAATATCTTCACACCATTGTATCATTGTTCTCCATTGGGTACTGTCTTTTCTCAACAGTTAGTGTTGGCATGCCTACAAGCTGGATATACATTGTGTGGTCTAGTTCCTAACAGCTTAAGCTTTTAAGATTGAAGCCCTAATATTTTGTTCATATTGCTGTTGGTGAGGTCTTTGGTTCAAGTTTTTGTGACAGCTAGTTTATGTTAGTTTCTTCTGTCCTATGTGTATAAGTCTGCAGTTAGTTCATTGTCATTAGGCGAGCCTATAGTACACATGAGGGGGAGCAGTACTGTTGGTATCTTTATGAGTTTGATATACATTATTGGCTTACTTCCTAACAACTAAAGCTTTTTGGACAGACGGTTTGATGACAAATATGACTTTTGAATGTAAAACAGAATTGAAAGTCTCATCTCTTCATCTCTTCATCTCTTCATCCCTAAGTAGAATGGCTTAGGCTTTGTTCAGTTGAGGGTTGTTTATTAACTTTTCCATGTTAAGAATTCTGTCAATGAAACCCTTTTTTATTATTAGGAATAATTTTAATAGGATAAAAAGGAAAATAAGTGGACAACTGTCCACTGGGAGTACATGAAAGTTATACAAAGTAGGCCCTATTTATGTACACCTTAAGTTTTGAATAATCAATAAATTCTTGAAAAATAAAGTCATGAAAAATGAAAGATGAAGAAAACTATAATCATAAAAGAAATTAAAGAAACAAGGAAAAATAAACACAAGAATGAGAGAGGGAAAAAGGAAGAGAAACAAAAGATTTAAGTGGTTAGGTCTACTACGACTTACATCCACTAGATAAAGCCTCAAGGGCTACATTTTGCTCTTATTCATTTGATGAAGTTTACAATACAAAAGGTCCCCGATTTATGGGGAGTGGAGAAAATACAAAATGGTAGGGGAGATCAAATCAAATCAGATTTGATTGTGAATACAATCAAATCTGATTATAGGAGATTACAATCAAATCTCTAAAATCAATTCCCATAATATATTCTAACAAAAGATAATTGTTAAAAGAGCTTGTTAGGCTTTTGTTACATAAATATTTTGGTTAGTTGGTGTACATGGGTATTTTGGTTAGTTTGATATATTTAGCAACCTATATATATTAAAATGTGAGTTAGGCTATGTTTGAGATTTCGAGCCTCCTTTTTCTCTCTAAAGCTTACATGCAAACTCTACAACATGGGCTCTAATGGGCCATAATCCTGTGCTATACAAAGAAACTTGTGACTCTGAAGCTAGAGATCACATCCCTTGATGAAGAGTGGTCCAAGGGAAAACTAATCTGGTGGATTCGATGGATAAATATGAGCATGGCTGCATAGACACCGTACATGGTGATAACGACGACTGGGAGAAGGGCTGATGGACGATCGTTGGAGGCCTCGAAAATGACCTTGGATGGCTAGATGAACCAGAGGCGCGGAGCCGTGGACGACTGGAGATAGAGATGGTCAGATGTAGTCTGCCAACGACAAGGTCTGACAGACTGCTGGAGAAACCATGCTGGCGACGGGCCAGCCAGAGGGGAAGGTGCCGACATTGGCAATGGACAACTGAAGGAGGCACCATATATGAGCCACAGACGGCTGGAGGCCAAAGGAAGCCGGAGAGCAGTAGAGAAACCAAGCTTGTTGAGTGTTGAGAGGTTTTAGAGTATAGAGAAAAGAGGAGGCTATTCAAAGATACATAGCCTACCTCACACATATTATATATAAGCTTTGAGAATACATAAATGACCAAATTGCCCTCATACCCTAATACAGTCTTCTACATTCTTCTAACACATTCTTCTACATTCTTCTAACACTCCCCCTCAAGCTGGAGCATATATATCATATAAGCCCAGCTTGGCACAAATAAACTCTAACCGGTTACGACATAAAGACTTTGTAAACATATCAGCTAATTGGTCTCCAGACTTCACAAATACTGTAGATATGTTTCCATTGAGTATCTTGTCTCGGATGAAATGACAATCAACCTCAATGTGTTTAGTCCTTTCATGAAAAACCGGGTTAGATGCAATATGTATGGCAGCCTGGTTATCACAAGATAATGGGATAGGAGTAGTAGTCGAGAAGCCAATCTCCTGAAGGAAATGTTGTAACCATGTCAACTCAGTAGTCGTATGAGCCATTGCCCTGTACTCTGCTTCAGCACTAGATCGTGCCACCACTGTCTGTTTCTTACTCTTCCAAGTTACAAGATTACCACCAAAGAATGTGCAATACCCTGTAGTAGACCGTCTATCTGAAGGAGAACCTGCCCAATC
The DNA here is from genome assembly GCF_901000735.1 of Corylus avellana. Taxonomy (NCBI): domain Eukaryota; kingdom Viridiplantae; phylum Streptophyta; class Magnoliopsida; order Fagales; family Betulaceae; genus Corylus; species Corylus avellana. The sequence goes on along the minus strand of NC_081543.1, from coordinate 19,362,015 downwards.
TGCATCAGTAAAACCTTCTACCCTAAGATGTCCATTTGGTCTATACAATATTCCTAGACCAGGTTGTCTCTTTACATAACGAATAATCCGAGTAACAGCTTCCCAATGTGAAACCCGAGGAGCCTCCAAGAATTGACTGACAACACTAACGGCATATGAAATATCTGGCCTGGTGATAGTAAGATAGTTCAACTTCCCAACTAGACGACGGTATCTGCCGGGATCTTCAAATAATTCACCTTCATCCTTTAGTAATTTCTTATTTGGATCCATTGGAACATCAACTGGCCGAGAACCCAAAAGACCTGTCTCTTCTAATAAGTCAAGTGCATACTTTCTCTGGGACAAGTTGATACCTGTTCGAGATCTAGCAACTTCAATGCCTAGAAAATATCGAAGTTTGCCCAAATCCTTTGTATGAAATTGATCCTGTAGGAATTGTTTTAATCGGGCAATGCCTCCTGAATCATCCCCAGTAATGACAATGTCATCTACATATACCACAAGGAGAATATAGCCAGCACTAGTATGTAAGTGGAATACTGAATGATCTGTCTGACATCTCTGCAGACCAAACTTCAGTACCGCTTCAGAGAACTTTCCAAACCATGCCCGCGGTGATTGCTTGAGACCATACAATGCCTTTCTTAATTTACAGACATAGCCCTGAGACTCCCCCTGAGCGACAAACCCAGGTGGTTGCTCCATATAAACTTCTTCACTCAAATCCCCATGGAGAAAGGCATTTTTGACATCCAATTGGAACAAGGGCCAATCAAGATTAGTAGCCATGGAAATAAGAACACGAATAGATGAAATTTTGGCTACAGGAGAAAAAGTGTCATCATAATCAATACCATACGTTTGCGTATAGCCCTTAGCAACCAACCGAGCTTTCAATCTTTCAACCGAACCATCAGGATGAAACTTAACTGTGTAGACCCATTTGCAACCCACAGTTTTCTTATTAGGTGGTAAGGGAACAAGCTCCCATGTCCCATTGTGATGCAAGGCCTTCATTTCCAATTCCATAGCTTGCCTCCAACCAGAGTCAGATATTGCAGCCTGCACTGTCTTAGGAATAGAAACAGTAGAGAGATGGGAAATAAAGCAAGAAAATGTAGGGGATAAAGAACGAGTGGAGACAAACTGACTAATAGGATGTTGGGTAGTGCAAGAACGTGTACCTTTCCGTAGGGCAATAGGCAAGTGGTCGAATGGATGTGGAGGCAGCGGATCTGGAGACGATAAGGATGATGATGGCGGTGCAGGAGC
>NC_081543.1:19245775-19360640 GCF_901000735.1 Corylus avellana | reverse complement strand
CAATGCGACCACCTCCCGGGAAATCACGGCCACCACGAAAACCACGACCACCTCGACTGCCACGCCCCCCACGGGAACCACCATAACTACCACGGGCAGCAATAAATGCAGCACGATCACCAGTACGTTCCATGCTCAACAAAGAACCATGATCAGAAATAGTAGCACGCTGAACCCGAGAAAAAACCTCAGAAAGCAATGGGAGATCAGAACCTCCCAAAATCTGCGCACGAACAGACTCATACTCAGGTTTCAAGCCAAGAAGAAATCGAACCACATCCACATCTTGACGTTGCTTCTCCATTTTCTGCAAGTCAGTGGAGAGTGGCTGATACATGTCTCTTTCCCGACAGACGGTCACAACCTGATTGTAGTACTCATCTAAAGATTGAGTACCTTGTTCTAGTCCAAAATATCGTTGACACACCTCATAACCTCGAGTGATATTCCCAGCGCCAGAGTACATATGCCGGAGATGATCCCAAATTGCTTTAGCAGTAGGAAGATAGAGACATGAGGATCCAATGTGAGGTTCAATACTATTCAACATAAGAGATATAATCTGATTATCGGCCTGGTCCCAAAGGCCTTTGGAGTCATCTTCCGGAGATTGCTCATATTCGAAGTGAGAATACAGACCCTTTCCTCTCAAGTATACTTCCACAGATCGTGACCAATAACTATAATTTTTGCCATTAAGTTTCACAAGTGTCATAGTAGCCGGACCCATAGAGGCAGAATTAATTAAATCGGAAGGAGGAGCCATGATAATGCACTAACCAAATGCAAACAACTACACAAGTCCACCAACCAGCGAACTACCAAAAAAAAAAAATCCACACAAAACAGCCCCAACTCAAAGCAAAGCTTGCTGACAATGATGAATGCCAACCAAAAAACAACTCAAACCATGGTAGAATCGATAAAATACGTCAAAAACTGACCTGAACCGGACTGAAGTTGAGCAAAAACAGGTCTAAACCATAGTGAACCGGAAGAAACCGAGAGAAATTAGCAAAAACTGACCTGAACCGGCTTGAACCTGGCCTGAACCGGCCGGAAAATGGACTGAACCGGCCGGAAAATGGACTGAACCGGCCGGAAAATGGGCTGAACCGGCCGGAAATTGGCTGGACCGGTCTGGACAGTGGAGAACCAGAAACCGGATAGCCTTATCCCGGTTGAAGTTTGGGATATCCTTATCCCGAATAAGCGACAGCAGGAACCCGGAGCCAAACACCCAATCTTCGTCTGTGAAAACTGCTGGAACCACGCCGGAGACTGCCAGACATCGCCGGAAATTCGCTGGAGACAGCCAGACCTTGCCGGAACTGCGCCGGAGACAGCCAGACGCGCCGGAACTGCGCCGGAGACAACCAGACCGCGCCGAAACTGCGCCGGAGACAACCAGACCTTGCCGACGACAACCAAACCGTGCCGGCGACACCCAAACCGTGCCGGCGACACCCAGATCGTGCCGGAAAACAACCAACGACACCAAACCGTGCCGGCGACACCCAAACCGTGCCGGCGACACCCAGATCGTGCCGGAAAACAACCAACGACGACAAACACACCTCCGGCCACCGCAGAGAGCGGTAATCACCACAGACAGCACCAACCGATCATCGACGACGACTTAAGGCCCATGGAGATGACGGCGGTTCATACCATCGGCGATGGGGAACCGAGCGCCATCTTCCACCACGGGCTTGAAGCCCAGCACGTCAACTAAGTTCAATCAGCAGCAATATAAATGGGAGAGAAAAAAAAGAAAGAGAACCGGGGAAAAAAAAAAAACGATTAAAATAAAAGAAAGAAAAAGATTTGGGAGAGAAGAATAAGATATCAGGAAAAGGTATAAACCCTAGGCTCTGATACCATGTTGAGAGGTTTTAGAGTATAGAGAAAAGAGGAGGCTATTCAAAGATACATAGCCTACCTCACACATATTATATATAAGCTTTGAGAATACATAAATGACCAAATTGCCCTCATACCCTAATACAGTCTTCTACATTCTTCTAACACATTCTTCTACATTCTTCTAACATTGAGAATGGCAGAAATCGGAGTTGTGCCATGGATGAGATTGTAGAGGAGGCGCGGCAAAGCTAAGCTGTTGATCGCCGGTGAAGGTCGGGTGGAGTTGATTCTGCCCCGTGGATCTAGTGACGAAGCAAGGTGAGATTCTTGTTCTCTGACTAGACACAGCAATTTTTCTTTTAACAAACTAGAAATCAAAGGGAAATCAAGAACCCCAAAAAAAAAAAGGGTTTTGTGACTGTGATTGAAGTTGATCCGAAATAAAAGAGAAGGAACAAAATAAAAATTGCAATCTAGGATTGAACAACTGGCTTTAGCCAGCTCTGATACCATGAAGAAAACTATAATCATGAAAGAAATTAAAGAAATAAAGGAAAAAATAAACACAAGAATGAGAGGGAAAAAGGAAGAGAAACAAAAGATTTATGTGGTTCGATCTACGACCTACATCCACAGGATAAAGTCTTAAGGGTTGCATTTTGCTCTTATTCATTTAATGAAGTTTACAATATAAAAGGTTTGGAGGTGGAGATAATACAAAATAGTAGGAGAGATCAAATCAAATCAAATTCAAGTATGAATACAATCAAATCTGCTTATAGGAGATTACAATCAATTACAATCAAATCTCTAAAATCGAATCACATAATATATTCTAACAAAAGATATTTGTTAAAAGAGATAGTCTAAACGTCCTTCTCCTGCATCCAACTTTAAAAAAATAACCATTGAATTTGTAGGGCCCACATTTTGGGACCTACAAATTCAATGGTTGACTTTTAAAAAAGTTGGATGGGAGAAGGATAGGAAAAGGACAGATAGCAGTTCTCTTGTTAGAATGGTTTATTAGGCTTTTCTTGGATGGATATTTTGGCTGGTGTATATGGGTATTCTGGTTAGTTTGATATATTCTGCAACCTATATAATAAAACGTGTGAGGTAGGCTACCTATAGATTACGACCACTTTGTTCTTTCTAGTGATTGCAGAATACCGAGTCATTGACCTAATACCTATGTTAGGAGGTCAATGGCATCAAGATCACTGTAATCAGTGGTGTGATGTCGTCTCCATTTGTTCCGTTGTAGTTAGTGGTTTTGACGTAACTAGCAGAACTGCGATAGTGGCTGCTGTGATTTAAGTGCTACCCTGTTTAGAAAAATCGCTCAAGGTGGTTGGTTGCTGTGAATGGTGGTCTCTGTAGTGGTCGATGCCGTCTTTGGTGTTCGGAGTTGAGTGTAGTGGTGTTTTGGTGATTTTAGTGACAATGGTGTTTGCTATGGATATTGTGTGGTTCAAAAATTGTGATCAACATATGACTCTTTCACTGTTATTGTAGTGGTCGCTGACATAGTCTGAGTATCGTTGGCAAGTTTTGGAGAAGAAGGTTGTTTGGTTTCAGATGCTCACTGTCCTTGATTCAAGATAAGGATATCCATTGTTCAATCCAATTTGTTTGTAATCCAGGAATAGAATATCAATGTTTCAGTTTGGGCCAAGTCCAGCCAATCTTCAGCATAGCCCAACCCATATCCACCAAGGTATAGGTTTGTGATTTGGGTCGAGTCCAACCTATCTCCAGTCTAGCCCAGACAGAGATTGTCAGGCCAATTCACCGAGCTGGGTCAACCCGATTCCTTTATTGGGTCTCCTCGTATAGTTTCGGGTCAACCTGTTTCATCAACTCGACCCATTCCAATTCGACTCGTCGTGCAGGTTCGGTCACTTCCTGGTACGTTTCTTTTGATTTCAGCTGGTTCGAGCCCCTTTTTTGCGCCTTTTTCGGTTCATTTTTGGCATTTTTCGGCTGGTTCAGATCAGTTTAGAGTAGTTTTCAGCCGATGAAGGTGTATTTTGCCCGGTTTCTGTTCATTTACGCAAGTTCTTGGTTGTTTTTTCGTTTGGTTTGGGCTGTTTCTTTTGATATTTGGACTATTTCAGCACTGTCAGTGGGTTTCTCAGGTAGCTGTTGTCGTTATTTGCTGCTTGCATTGTCCTAGTTCGAGTTTTTTGGGATTAACTGTTGCTGTTGGTACAGTTCTTGATGGATTAGACATACATTATGGGCACTAAATCAGATTTGATCACTTCGGCTTCTATGGTTAATGCTCATATGACTTCTTTGAAAGTAAACGGGATTCTTGAAAGCGAAAGGCATGTATCATCACTTGACATTGGAGAAACCTTCGGACTTTAGTTTCGTTAACCTTTGGGACCAGGAAGATAATGAAATTTTCTCCCTTATGTTGGATAGTATCGAGCTGCATATTGTATCTTCTTGTATGCATCTTCTTATTGGCAAAGATATTTGGGATCAGCTCATGCAAATATACTCTGGTATAGAGGGAATATCATTGGGATTTATGAAGTGTGTAAACAATATTGGGCTTGAATAGGGGTATCGGAGTGTGGAAGAGTATTTCAACCAAATTGTCACAATATGTTAGGAGCGGAATATGCATCAACCTGAAATGTTACATGTGCATTCATGTTAATAAATGTTTAACCTCGAGGCACTACACAAGTCACGACCGGTACCGTATTGCATGGGTAGCATGGCAAGCACACCAAAGGACGGTTACGAGAAGGTGTGTGCTATCGGCCGGGTGGCCTTCACCTATGAAAGTTCCCAACCCGGTAGCTCTCTCCTGTGACGACAAGATGACTTAATGGCGAAACCTTGAGAGCTATTTTCAGTCACAATCACAGTCATGTATAAAATGATAAGGTAATTGTAACACGTAAAATTCTTAAAGAATGACATGTAAATGAATGAAACTTGGAATTCAAATATGAAAGGAAGTGCAATTTAAAATCATGTAAGTGGATGATTAATAAAATCCCCAACATTTTTCTAAAGGTTTATAATAAAATCTGTTGGGGCTTTTAGTGTTGTCCCCTTACCTGAATTTGATGATGGGTAGCGTTGGGTTGTCCTTCTACCTAAATAAATTGCAAGGATAAGCTTAGAGGAGTATTCTGGATTTCAAGTCTAAAATTAAATAAAGGTATCCTTAAAGATTAATCTTATAAAACATGAATTAATAAAAGGGATTAAATCGATTCTATGGTTCCAAGGGATATATAGTGCACATATATATATATATATATATCAAACCCAATAAAGATTGCATACACACATATACATATGCAAGTCCTATTCTCCTACTAGCCATTATAGGGAAGAAAAATCAAAAGCAACACTTTGATAGCAAAAGAGGTGAGGTTTACGGATTTATCAATGGGTGTAGAAAAATCGTCATGTATATACATTCAACCCCAAGAAATTCTCAATCTCTTCAAGAAGACAGAATGTCAAGAGAGTCGATTTCTTACCGTGAGAAACTGGTTAGATGATGCTGTGCTATAAGCTGCCATGGAAGAAGAAAGAAAGAACAGAAAAACAAAAGACAGTAAACGGACGGTGAGAATTGTGACACTGAGGAGAGAGGCGTGAAAGAAATGAAAAAACAAAGAAGAAAAGGAACATTACATAAATTTTTGGAAGAACCTACAACAACTTCTTTGCTGGGCTTGGTTATAGACCGGTGAGGAAGATGAAAGCTCAGGGTTTTCTTTTATTTTTCTAAATACACCAAAAGAGATAGAAAGATTCGTGTATCAATGGGATTGGCAAGTGGCTTCAAAAAGACTGAATGGGCTGAGCATGACATACATGTGTGGAAGGGAGAAAGAGAGGAAATAACATTAGTCTTATTTCTTTCTTGGAGGCTATGTTGATTTTGATTTTAAATAGCAAATAAATAAAATAAACCTCCCCCTATATTCTAGAAGACTCTACATATTATTTAATTGGATAATGACCCCCACTAGCTGTCTCCTAGTCCTAATGGGTCTTGCTGTATATATATATTAATAGCAAAATTCTTTATGATTCTATTTTGAATCTATAAAATTTATAGGATGTCACATCTTCCCCCCTTATTAAAATTCCGTCCTTGGAATTTGCTTAGTCTATATAAACGCACCATATTGCAACAGCAAGCATACACATAAAAATAAATAAATGTATCAGCTTCCGCATACCTTATATTCTAATAGTTCTCAGCGAATAGGGATGGGTATTTCTTGCGTATATCATCTTCTAATTCCCATGACGCTTCTTCAATTTCATGATTTCTCCACAGAATTTTTACTAGTGGAATGCATATACCAAGTTTCTTCGACGCATATCTGCATAGCTTTTCTGCCGATCTTGAGCTGCTGACAATTTTTGTCGGATTAATGCAACTTTATCTATGGTATCCTGCACGATATCTGGTCCTAAAATTCTCCGTTCACCTAACTCGTCCAAGTAAAGAGGGGAACGACATTTTCGTCCATACAAGGCTTCATATGTGGTCATCCCAATACTTGCTTGATAGCTGTTATTGTAGGCGAATTCCACCAAAGGAAGGTAGCGTGCTTAGCTAACACTGAAATCCAATACGCAGGCTCGTAACATGTCCTCTAATGTTTGGATGGTCCTCTCTGACTGTCTGTCTGTCTGAGGATGGTAGGCAGTGCTAAATTGCAATTTAGTCCCCATTGCTTCTTGTAAACTCTTCTAGAATTCAATCAACCAAGAGTTTCTCTTGAATTTCGTGTCGGGTACAGTGTCTGTGTTCAAATATGAGACTTTTTTCCATTGAAGAACGTATGGCACTTGGTTGATGGATCTGGTTCTTTGAAATTTTTATTTGGCAGGAAGTGAGGCTCTTGTAAGTTAGAGATTTATTTCTTGTGAAATGCTTTTGTTAAGCTGTGTTTTGCTTTCATTCCTTTTGTTTCTTTATCAAGCTTCATTTTGTAGAAGAGCCTTATTACACCTTTATCTTAGAATCATGAATTTTAAAAGTCTGGAGTGCTGTGTGTGAGTGCTGAGAGTGCTGTGTCGGCGCGTGAGGGCGCGTGTAGGGTGGTTGGAACTAGTGTTAGCTTGTGTCATGGCTGGACCGAGGTGGTGGATGGTGGAGTCCAAGGAGTTTGAGGTGTTGATCAAGGAAGGGGCATCAGGAGTGAGAATTTTTGAGAGGAGCTACAGAATCAAAAGATCCATCTTTCTCAAAAAGGATGAGTTAGCCTGGTTGGTGAAAGTAGCGGATGATTTGGTGGCAGAGAAGAGCTCTGAGGTATTCTGGGATCAATCTAGAGCTGGATACCCCAGAATTATTGCACAGAAGAGCTCAAATAGGCATGGATACTTCCTGACAGTGGAGGAATTCGATGGAAGAAAGAGATGTGGCTCAATCATCATCCCGGAAGGACGTCGTGGGTTTGGGTGGGATTGCTTCTTTAAAGAAATGCAAGCAGCTTCCTCTTTTCTTCGTGATCATCGAGTGATCAGTGAATGCAGAGAGGTTAGGGGAGAAAAGGGTGTAAAGGGGGTGAAGAAGCAGACAAGCTACGCAGAGATAGTGAGACAGCCGTTGAAGGCAACCCAAAAAGATGGTGAAGATTGGCAAGAACCAGGCCGGCGAAACTTTACGACTGACAAGAGGAGCTTAGGACTGTCGATGACCCAGGGTCCAGCGATGGCTCAGGGAGTTCTGGGGAGGTCTCCGAAGGAGTCTGCTATGGTTCCGACGAACTCATTATGGCCGGCGAAATTGGATAGAGGTCCGTCAGCCCCTTGCGTGAATGTTACGAAAGCTGGAGGTTGCGTAGAGCGTGCGACAAGAATTCCGGCGAGTTGGTCAGTAAAGCCGGCAACGCAGTCTGAGCAGTTGTCAGTCTCTGGACGCATGAAGGGACGGGAGAGGATGGGATGCCATGCTGGGCAGACCTACTCTGAAGTAGGTATTGAGCTCCTCAACGTGAAGGAGACGTTGAGAGTGCTGAAGAGAGAATGTGACGTGGGGATGTATAAGATTGACAGGGTGATTAATCAGATGAAGCTTAGTGGGCTTGGGCCGGAAGAGAAGGAAGATGTAGTTCAGGGGAAGGCTGTATGGAAAGAGAAGAAGAAGGTTGGGCCGGGAGGAAAATCTAAAAAGACCACTAGCAGGCTGAAGTTGAAGAAGAAGGTGCTGTTCAAGCCAAGAGGGGTTGTGGGCTCAGATGTGGGCTTTAGTCTCAGCCCATCTCACGATTCTAAGGTTGGGCTGGCTAGATCGGCGGCCTCTGGAAAGGCAGCGACAGGGTCGCGAGGTCCTACGCCTTCACCGGAGGGTTCGTTGTTGGCCGGCAGGGAGAGAAGAGGGGAAGAGGGGGTTGGGTCAGGGGCAGAAGAGACTCCCAGGGTGTCTGTCGGCAATTCTGTGGGGGCTGTTAGAGTTTTCGAGGTCGGAGAGGATCCAAAAATCCCCGCAAGCCCGGTGAAGGAACCTCTGCCCACTGGTAAGGAATTCACTTTTTTGACATATATGAGGAGGAAGGCTGGGTCGAAGAATAGTAACGAGATAGGGGTGGGTTCGACAGAAGCTTCATCGTCGACGTCTGGGCAGTTAAAAGGGATTCTGGGCCCATCGCCGGAATATTCGCAGAGGGTGCCGGAGACGCTTCTGTCGTCGGAGCAGCAACAGATGGCGCCGGAGAAGCCTTTGGAGACCGGCCAGGCTGGCGAGAGTACTTGCTGGGCCACACGAAAGCTTCTGAGAGGGAGTCCATCTCGCCGGAAGTCTATTTTGGGCGTGGGGGAGAGGGCTCAGCAGGCTTGCCGGGGGGGGGAATGGAGTTTGAGCCCGTTGTTTCATTTGGGACAAGAAAGGGTGGATCAAACATCGGAGATGAAGTTGTCTGGGTCTGAATCAGGCAGGGATGGGGATAACATTGCTGATACAGTAGGTTTGGAGGACTTAGGGTCAGACACGATTTCAACCAGCTGGGTAGTGGGAAACTGCCTCAATTTTTGCACAAAAATTGGAGTTTCTGATGAGGGGAAAAAGGAGGAATTGGAGGCTCTTTTCAATGCCATTGAAGTCTCTAGAAAGCAGTACGACTCGGACTTGGGAGGTGTTTCTGCATGTGTTCCTGCTCCTAAAGGCCTTGAAGAGATTGAGGAAAGTGAGAGGGTTGCCTTGGTGGATCATGAAGCTTAATATTGTAGTGTGGAATGTGAGAGGGTTGAATGCCTTCAAAAAAAGGTTGCGCATTAGGGGTCTTTTGAAAGAATGGAAAGTAGATGTAGTTTGTTTGATTGAGACAAAGATGGAGACTATCTCTCGAGAGGTGATTCATAGCCTTTGGGGAGGTCAACATGTGGGGTGGAAGTATAAAGGCTCTAATGGTTTGTCGGGAGGGATGCTAATGATGTGGGATAGGAGGGTAGTGGTGTGTAAGGAGGAGTGTGAGGGTCATTTCACTTTGGCTTGTTCGTTTCAAAATGTAGAGGATAGTTGGGTGTGGGCGTTTGGGGGAGTGTATGGGCCAAATGAGGAAGTGGAGAGAGGGGTGCTTTGGGATGAATTGGCTGGTTTGATGAGGGTTTGGGAGGTCCCTTGGTGTTTGGGTGGAGATTTTAACATTGTACGCTTTCCCAGTGAGCGCTCCAATGTTTCTTACTATTCATCGGGCATGATGGATTTCTCGGATTTCATTTCTGAGAATAATCTGGTGGATATGCCGATGATGGGGGGTCAATTTACTTGGTCCAATAACCAAGAAAATGAGAGTTGGTCGAGGATTGATCGGTTCTTGCTTTCGTCGGATTGGGAAGATCACTACCCAACAGTTGTTCAAAGGAGACTTCAACGCCTGCTCTCGGATCACTTTCCTTTATTACTGGACTGCGGAACTCCTTATGGAGGTAAGAAGGGTTTTAAATTTGAAAATATGTGGCTTAAGGCAGAGGGTTTTGTGGATAAGGTTGCTTCTTGGTGGGGGTCGTATTCGTTTGAGGGTTTGCCTAGTTTTGTGCTTGCTAGTAAATTAAAATCCCTTAAAGTGGACTTAAAAAAGTGGAATGAGGAGGTCTTTGGGGATATTGGGAGGAAAAAGAAAGAGTTATTGGGAGGTATCCAGGAGTTGGATGAGTTGGCAGAATCGAGAGGCTTAGATCAAGAGGAGAAAATTCGGAAGGCCGACAAGTTGAAAGAATTGGAGAACACTTTGTTGTGTGAAGAAATTCATTGGCGTCAAAAATCGAGAGCTTTGTGGCTCAAGGAGGGGGATCGAAATACTCACTTTTTCCACAAGATGGCTAACTCTCACCGAAGGTACAATCGTGTGGAAGTGCTTCGTATTAATGGCGTTTTATCCAATGATCCAGCTGAAGTAAAAGAACACATAGTGCAGTATTACCAATCTCTTTATTCGGAACAAAGCTCTTGGCGCCCTAGAATGGATAACCAGCAGTTTTTGTCTATCGATGAGGAGGATAATCGGTGGTTAGAAAGAGATTTTGAGGAAAAGGAGGTTTGGGAGGTGGTGAAAGGAATGGATGGTGATAAGGCTCCGGGTCCAGATGGCTTTTCCATGGCTTTCTTTCAAGCTTGCTGGGGTGTTATAAAGCTAGACGTTATGGCGGTTTTTGCAGAGTTCCATCGAAGACGTCAAATGGTGAAGAGCTTGAATGCAACTTTTATTTCCTTGATTCCGAAAAAGGCAGATGCGGTGGAGATGAAGGACTTTCGGCCCATTAGTTTGGTGGGAGGAGTGTATAAAATTGTGGCTAAGGTTCTTGCCAATAGATTGAGAACTGTCTTGGGTAAGGTCATTTCCTATTCTCAAAATGCTTTTATTGGGGGTCGGCAAATCCTAGATTCCGTTCTTATTGCAAATGAATGTGTAGATAGTCGCTTGAAATCAGGGGTGCCGGGTGTTCTTTGTAAATTGGATTTGGAAAAGGCCTACGACCATGTAAATTGGGATTTTGTTTTGTACTTGCTGCATAGATGTGGGTTTGGTGGGAGGTGGAGGGCTTGGATAGAGTGGTGTATTAAGACGGTAAGATTCTCCGTTCTTGTGAATGGCTCTCCGGAAGGGTTCTTTAGCAGTTCGAGGGGAATCCGGCAAGGTGATCCTCTCTCTCCGTTATTGTTTGTGCTTGTTATGGAGGCGTTGAGTAAGATGGTGAATGCGACGGTTGATCAAGGCCTTTTGACTGGGTTCTCGGTGGGTAATAGGGTCTTGTCGGAGTTGATGGTCTCTCATTCCTTATTTGCGGATGACACTTTGATTTTTTGTGAAGATTCTATTGAGCAAATCCGGTATGTTCGTCTCATCCTCTTATGTTTTGAAGCTGTTTCGGGTTTGAGAGTGAATCTTGGAAAGTCAAAGATTGTGGCCATTGGTGAGGTGGAGAACATTGGGGGCTTAGCTAACATCCTTGGGTGTAATGTTGCTGATTTGCCTATGAAGTATTTGGGTCTCCCTCTTGGGGCTTCGTTCAAGGATACGGCTATGTGGAATGAAGTGATTGAAAAGATGGAGCGTCAGATGGCAGGTTGGAAGAGAATGTATCTTTCTAAAGGAGGCCGTTTAACCCTCATCAAGAGCACTTTGGCTAATCTTCCGACTTACTTTTTGTCTTTGTTTCCGATTCCTGTTAGTGTAGCTAAAAGGATCGAGAAAGTCCAAAGAGATTTCTTGTGGGGAGGTCTGGGGGATGAGCCCAAGTTGCATCTTGTAAGTTGGAATCAAGTTTGCAACCCTCTTCGATATGGTGGTCTTGGCATTCGGAAGATGTACCAGTTTAACCAATGTACCAGTTTAACCAAGCTCTTTTGGGGAAATGGCTTTGGAGATACGCAAATGAGAACGGGGCTCTTTGGTGTAATTTGATCAAAGCTAAGTATGGAGATCAAGAAGGCGGGTGGTGCACGAAGGAGGTCTTGGGCTCTCATGGTGTGGGTCTATGGAAGCATATTCGTAAAGGGTGGAATTTCTTTGCCAAAGGTATTCGTTTTGAGGTGGGGGAGGGTTCGAAAGTCAGATTCTGGCATGATATTTGGTGTGGGGACAATTCTTTGAAGCAAGCTTTTCCGTCCTTATACAGTATCGCCAGACACAAAGAAGCTTGGGTGAAGGATAATTTTATTGGGAGGAATGGGGTTGTTGAGTGGAATGTCATTTTTGTTCGATCGGTCCAAGATTGGGAGATGGATTTGATTTCTCCTTTTTTTGATCGGTTGTATTCTTGCAAGGTCTCCCTAGGCAGTGCAGATCGTATTTGCTGGTCTTCGTCCAAGAAGGGCAAGTTCGAGGTTAAGTCGTTCTATAAGGCCTTGACCATTTCTAATCAAGAGGAGTTTCCTTGGAAGAGCATCTGGCGTACTAAGGCGCCTCAACGGGTGGCTTTTTTTCGGATGGACTGCGGCCTTAGGCAAAATTTTGACTCATGATACGCTGCGTAAGAGGAACATAGTGGTTATGGAGTGGTGTTGTATGTGCAAAAAGACCGGAGAGTCAGTTGATCACCTGCTTCTCCATTGTGAGCTCGCAAGTGCTCTTTGGCACATGATTTTTCAGCGTTTTGGGTTGCATTGGGTCATGCCTGGCAGGGTGAGGGCCTTGTTTGCTAGTTGGTGGTCGGGAGGACGTTCTCGAAGCGCGGTTGTGTGGAAGATGATACCTCTGTGTCTTATGTGGTGTATTTGGAATGAAAGAAATGCTAGATGTTTTGAAAATTCCACTAGGACCATAGAGGAATTGACTCATTTCTTCCTATTTACTCTTTACTCTTGGACGGCCGCTTGGCTAGCTCCTTTAGTGATTAGTTTCTCTGATTTTCTTTTTCATTTCTCCCCCTCCTAGGCGCTCTCTATTTATACTTCCCGTGTATATGGATTGCGCCCCTCTGCGCTCTTTTTATATATATTCATTACTTATCAAAAAAAAAAAAACTCTTCTAGAATCTTGACGTGAAACGAGAATCTCTATTCGACACTATCGATTCGGATATCCCATGTAACTGGAGAATTTTCTGTAGATACACTACCTTTCCGGGAAGATGTGCGAAATTTATATAGATCATAAGAGCCTTAAATACTTATTCTTGCAGAAGGAGTTGAACTTAAGACAGAGGCGTTGGCTGGAGCTAATAAAAGAATACAATTGCGTAATCAATTACCACCCCGGGAAAGTCAACGTGGTCGCACAGAAAGTCAAGAAGTGAAATAGCGTGCCTGAAAGCCTTACCCCATAATCTGAAGATGGACATTGAGAAGCTCGATATGGAGATTGTAATAGGAGAGGTGCAAGTGTTAATGACGAAACTCGAGATTAAACCCACACTACTGGAGGAGATCCGCATGGCCCAAGAAAAAGATGAGGAGATCATTCGAATAAAGGAGAGGGCCAGCAAAGGTTGGGCCCTGGGATTTTATGCCACATCAGATGGATTGTTCAGATACCACTAGAATAGAGTTTGTGTACCTAATAATGAGGAGATAAGGAAGCTAATATTGGAGGAAGCAGACTTCTCACCATACGCAGTACACCTTGGAGGCACTAAATGTATCGGGATCGTAAAGGGCGTTTTTGATGGAATGGAATGAAGCGGGATGTTGCTGAATTTGTAGAGCGGTGCTCGACATGTCAACAAGTCAAAGCGGAACATTAAAAACCTGCAGAACCATTGCAACCTTGTGGAGATACATGCATGGAAATGGGAAGAAATAGCCATGGACTTTTTAGTGGGGTTACCACGAAGTTAGGCTGGGTACGATCCAATATGGGTGATTATTTATAGGTTAACTAAAGCCGCTCATTTTATACCAATAAAGGTGAAATACTCATTGGAGAAGCTGACAGAATTGTATCTACAGGAAATTGTCTGGTTACATGGGGAACCTGAATTGATAGTGTCGGATAGAGATTCTCGTTTCACGTCAAGATTCTGGAAGAGTTTACAAGAAGCAATGGGGACTAAATTGCGATTTAGCACTGCCTACTATCCTCAGACAAACGGACAGTCAGAGAAGACCATCCAAACACTAGAGGACATGATTTTTTTTTTTTGATAAGTAATGTTGTATATATCAAAAAAGGACATGTTACGAGCCGGCGTATTGGATTTTAGTGGTAGCTGGGCACACTACCTTTCTTTGGTGGAATTCGCCTACAATAACAGCTATCAAGCAAGTATTGGGATGGCCCCATATGAAGCCTTGTATGGACGAAAATGTCGTTCCCTGCTTTACTTGGATGAGCTCGGTGAACGGAGAATTTTAGGACCAGATATTGTGCAGGATACCATAGATAAAGTTCCATTAATCCGAAGAAGATTGTCAGCAGCTTAAGATCGGCAGAAGAGCTATGCAGATATGCTTCGAAGAAACTTGGAATTTGCTGAAGGAGACGAGGTGTTTCTTAGAGTGGCACCAATGAAGGGAGTTACTAGATTTGGCAAGAAAGGAAGTTGAACCCCCGCTACATCGGACCGTTTGAAATTCTTGAGAGAGTAGGCTCCGTGGTCTATCGTATATAGCATTGCCTCCAGGACTTGCAAATATACATGATGTCTTCTATGTCTCTATGCTGGAAAAATACATCCCAGACCCTTCCCACATAATTACATATGAACCTCTGCAGTTACAAGGAGATATGGCATATGAAGAAATTCTGGTAAAATTGCTAGATCGCAAGGTCCAAGAGTTACGCACGAAAAGCATTCCACTAATAAAAGTTCTGTGGAGAAGTCATGAAATTGAAGAAGTGTCATGGGAATTAGAAGATGATATACGCAAGAAATACCGATCTCTATTTGCTGAGAACTATTAGAATATAAGGTATGCGGTAGCGGATAAATTTATTTATTTTTATGTGTATGCTTGCTGTTGCAATATGGTGCGTTTATATAGACTAAGCAAATTCCGAGGACGGAATTTTAATAAGGGGGGAGGATGTGACATCCTATAAATTCTATAGATTTAAAATAGAATCATAAAGAATTTTGCTATATATATATAGCAAGACTCATTAGACTAGGAGACAGCTAGTGGAGGGTCATTATCCAATTAAACAGTAGGTATAGTCTTCTAGAATATAGAGGGAGGTTTATGTTATTTATTTGCTATTTAAAATCAAAGTCAACGTAGCCTCCAAGAAAGAAATAAGACTAACGTGTCTTTCCTCTCTTTTTCCCCTTGACACATGTATGCCATTCTCAGCCCATTTAGTCTTTTTGAAGCCACTTGCCAATCACCTTAATACACGAATCTTTCTCTCTTTTGGTTTATTTAGAAAAATAAAAGAAAACCCATGAGCTTTCATCTTCCTCACCGTTCTGTAACCAAGCCAAGCAAGGAAGTTGTTGTAGGTTCTTCCAAAAATTTCTGTAATGTTCCTTTTCTTCTTTGTTTTTTCTTTTCTTTCACGCCTCTCTCCTTTGTATCACAATTCTCACCGTCCATTTACTGTCTTTTGTTTTTCTGTTCTTTCTTTCTTCTTCCATGGCAGCTCATAGCACAACATCATCTAACCAGTTTTTCAAGGTAAGAAATCGACTCTCTTGACATTCTGTCTTCTTGAAGAGATTGAGAATATTTTTATTGCTTGTTTTCTTGGGGTTGGATGTGTATACATGACTATTTTTCTTTACGCATTGATAAATCCGTAAACCTCTCGTCTTTTGCTATCGAAGTGTTTCTTTTCATTTTACTTCCCTGTAATGGCTTGTAGAAGAATAGGACTTGCATATGTATATGTGTGTATGCAATATTTATTGGATTTGATGTATATCACGTAAGGTCAATGTGTGTATATATATATGTGTGTGTGTGTGCTCTCCTCTTTTTCTATCGAAGTGTTGCTTTCGATTTTTCTTCCCTGTAATGGCTTGTAGAAGAATACGACTTGCATATGTATATGTGTGTATGCAATATTTATTGGATTTGATGTATATATCACGTAAGGTCAGTGTGTGTATATATATGTGTGTGTGTGTGCAGTATTTTTGGGATTTGATTTTATATATCACGTAAAGACTGTATATATATATATATATATATATATATATATATACAGATTTTATTTTATATATCACGTAAAGACTATATATATACGTAGTATTTTTGGATTCGACATGTATATGTTTTTGTAAGGGCTGTTAAACTGACTCATCAATCAAGCTAATATTCTATGCAAAGTGCAAAGAAGACCGGCAGACAGCATCCTTCCATAATCCACTTCTTCCAATAATTCACTTCGTCCAATAATCTACTGAAGGACCGTTGATTATGGCTCATCTCAAGGCATTATGCAGTATCTTTGAAAGCAATTTGTCTTAGATCAAGAAGTGATGGGGTTGTCTAGGGCCTGGACAGTGGAGTCTAAGGAGTTTGTGTTGATAGTGAAGGATGGAGATACGGTGCTGAAACTACAAGAGCGTTGCAGAGGTAAGTCACGCTGGATAAGGCTGGATTGGAAAGAAGCGGTGTGGCTAGTGAATATCTTTGACGAGTTGATGGCGGTTGAGGATTCAAGGGTATTTTGGGATGACTCTATTCGTAGTTTTCCGCGTACGTTAGCCCAGAAATGTTTCAATAGGCACGGGAGCTTTCTGGTTTTAGAAGCGTTTGATGGTAGAGAGAGGCAAGGTAGAGTCATGGTGCCTGAAGGTTGGCACAGGAAGGGCTGGGACCAGCTTCAGTCAGAGTTGCGGATTGCTATTGACTTTGTTCAACCGTTCGTTGGGGAAGAGAGGAGGATAGTGACAGGGAAAAAGAGAAGGAGCTTTACAGAGGTCTTGCTTTCCTCATCGAAGCAGGTAGAGGAACCGTTTGGGTCTTATGCAGAACCGATTGCGAGAGTTCCCAAATGGCTATTAGGAGGAAAAGCAGGGATCAGCAACTCTAGTGCTGACTGCCATGTTGGTCATGAGGTTCAGGTGGCTGCTCCGGCGAAGGGTCCGACGAGTAGGTTTGCGTTGATTAGTGGAGCCAGTTGTGGGGTACTGCAGAAGAAGACTGCAAGTTACGAGGAGAAACTCTGTGAAGAGCATGCTGCTGGAAGGTTTGGTCAGGCCCGTCAGGGTTGCGTGTGTGCGGAAGAGAAGGAAAGGCTGAAGATTTCCCTGTTAAAGTTACAGGAGGAAATCATGATTTGTCTCGAAGGTATAGGAGCTAGGTGTACTTGTAGTTGTGGGTTTGGGTCTTGTGGGCCTAAAGATGAGAGGCCACTGGTGGCCCATCAGCCTAGTGGACCGTCTAAGATCCAGCCCTTGGTCCAATCCAAGAACACGGCAGGTCAGAAGTCCAGTTTGGAGCAGGTCTCTGTGGTGGGATGTGGACCTAACAAGACTCTAAAATGGTATAGCAGGAAGGCAGTGGGTAAGGCGGGGGATGTGGGTGCTTCGTCATCCAACTCTGGCCATCAACCACCTTCGATATTCATTTCTTCAGATTTTTCGGCTCTTTCTGGGTCGCCGGCAGAGGCGCCGACGAGGGTAATGCCGACAGGTTGCCGCAGGGAAAGGAGTTCTGGGCGCCGATAGAGTTGCTGTGCTCTCTCCAGCGACCGGAACAGTCGCACAAGCTCCGGCATCGACGAGGGTGTGCGACCCAGGCCTGGGTATTTTGGGTAAGGAGCCGATGACCCTCCCGGCAGGTGATCGTAGAGAAATTTCTACTAGTGCTGTTTTGTCGGAACCTGCTGGGGCTGCTGCCGGTGATCGTGCGAAGCTGAAGAAGCCGGTAATGGTGGGGCAGACGGTAATTTCGAAGGTAGGGGGGAAGTCTGGAAGGGAGTTTGACAAGGGGGAGGGAGGAGGCTCAGGCCATTTGATGAATATCAGGCTGGGTCAGCCGGCGAAGCTGTCGGGCAAGGAAGGGTGTGATCTGCAGGACGAGCTTCCTCCGGGTTTTGAAAGATGGGAGCTGCCGGACATGAGTCAGAAGATGACGGGAAAGGATTTGGGGGAGGGTAATAGTGCTGGACAGAAGATGCTTGTTTTGCAGGGGGAGATTCCTCTGGGTCTGGAGAAGTGGGATATGCTAGGAGTGGGGACTACGGTCAGCGCTTATGAAGAGAGTTTTTGTTCTTTGGGAGAAGATTATTTTGGGGGTAAGGATCACAGTTTGCAGGGTGAGTCGCCAGTTCCAGATTCTCTAGCTTTGGTTCCTTTTGAGGATCAGGAGCCTATTTCGGTGGAGTTTGTTACTCAATTCAGCAAATTTGTGGGTGTCTCTTGTGATGGTGAGGACGGGAAGTTGGCAGAGGCTATTGGGCTCATTATGGCTAATAATGAGGACAATGGTAAGGAAGTGGGAGAGGCGTTGAAAGAGGGGCTGGCCGTGGAAACACATACGTGAAGAAAAGGTAAGAGAGAGCTCATTAATGTTAATTCTTCCATTAATTATGAGGTGCACAGTGGAAGTTCTTTGAGGGACAGCAAAAAGGGGAGGGCTAATCGGTCTAATTAATGAAGCCGAAGATCCTTTCTTGGAATGTGAGGGGTTTGAATGTAAGGGATAAAAGGCTAAGGGTTAGAAATCTTCTTAGAAGTTGGAAGGTGGATATAGTGTGTTTTCAAGAGACAAAGGTGGACTTTGTCACGAACAATTCTGTGAGGAGTTTGTGGGGGTGCCCTTATGCGGATTGGTGCTATGTTCCTTCGAGAGGGGCCTCGGGTGGTATTTTGGTGTTATGGGATAGAAGAGTAGTTACGAAGGTTGAGGTGGCTTTGGGCAGTTTTGTGGCGGCTTGCTCCTTTAGAAACGTCGATGATGGTTTTGTTTGGGCTTTTGCTGGGGTGTATGGCCCTAATAGAGACAACGTCAGGCGTCTACTATGGGAGGAATTGGTGGGTCTTATGAGTTGGTGGGATTTGCCTTGGTGTATAGGTGGGGATTTCAATGCTACTCTGTTTCCTAGTGAAAGATCCGGGGGGGCTTACTCTCGGTCGGCGATGAGGGATTTTGCAGATTTCATATCGGAGCAGGGTCTCATGGATTTCCCGCTAGTTGGGGGGGTTTCTACTTGGTCTAACAACCATTCCTGGTCACGGCTAGACCGATTCCTAGTCTCTCCGGAATGGGAAGCTCGTTACCCAAGTATGCGACAAAAAAGGTTGCTTCGGGTGTGCTCGGATCATGCACCTATTATTCTTGATTGTAGTTGCATTTTGGGAGGTAAAAGACCCTTCAAGTTCGAGAATATGTGCTTAAAGCGGAAGGTTTTGTGGACAAAGTTAGATGTTGGTGGGAGTCTTACCATTTCCATGGTACTCCGAGCTTTATTTTGGCAAAAAAGATGCAAGCACTCAAGGGGGATATTAAGAGATGGAATGATCAGGAATTTGGCAATGTGGGAGGGAGTATTAAGGCTCGTATGGATGATATAGAGGCTCTTGAGAGGGTGGAGGAAGAGAGAGGGTTATCTGCTGAAGAAATTGGGAGGAAAAGGTTGTTAGCCAGAGAATTGGAGACTTTTCTCTTACATGAGGAAATTAGTTGGAGGCAAAAATCCAGGATTCGTTGGTTGAAAGAGGGAGACAAATGCACGAAATTTTTCCATCAGATTGCTAACGCAAACAGAAGACATAATTCTATTGAGTCATTGACTGTGGGTGGTTCTATTACTTCAGATCAAGGGGTCATTAGCAATCACATTACCAGTTTCTACGAGTCTCTTTTTTCAGAGAGCCTCAACTGGAGACCGAGACTAGATGATCTTGATTTTGATACACTGAATGTCGGTGAGGCCTCTAGGTTGGAAGCTCCTTTCGAGGAAAGGGAAGTGTGGGAGGTGGTGAAAGGTATGGACAGGGACAAAGCGCCAAGACCGGATGGCTTTTCTATGGCTTTTTTTCCAGGATTGCTGGGATGTGTTTATGGTGGATATCATGGCGGTTTTTGCAGAGTTTCATGAGTGAGGTAAATTTGAAAAAAAGCCTTAATGCTACATTCATCTCCCTTATTCCGAAGATACATGGAGCTTCCGATGTTAAGGATTTTCGTCCGATTAGCCTTGTAGGAGGGACTTATAAGATTGTTGCAAAGGTCTTAGCTAATAGAATGAAGAAAGTGATGGATAGGGTCATCTCTAAACCCCAGAATGTTTTTGTTAAAGGTAGGCAAATTTTGGACTCAGTTCTCATTGCCAATGAATGCTTGGATAGCCGAATTAGATCCGGGGAACCTGGTTTAGTGTGCAAATTAGATATGGAAAAGGCCTATGATCATATGAATTGGAAGTTTCTACTTTACGTACTGAGAAGGTGCGGTTTTGGAGAGAAATGGTGTTCCTGGATTGAACATTGCATTTCGTCTGTGCGATTCTCGGTTTTGATCAATGGATCTTCTTCCGGATTCTTTGGTAGTTCAAGGGGAGTGAGGCAAGGAGACCCTCTTTCTCCTTTCGTGTTTGTTCTAGTCATGGAGGCGTTCAGTAGGATGATCAATGCCTCGATAAACAGGGGTCTCATTTATGGCTTTTCTGTGGGAAGAAGAGAGTCGGATCGAGTTATTGTCTCTCACCTTCAATTTGCTGATGACACTTTGGTTTTTTGTGGGGCAGATCCTAATCAAGTTAGAAACATTGGTGCTTTACTTGTTTGCTTTGAAGCCGTTTCTGGATTAAAGGTGAATCTGGCTAAATCTGTCTTGGTCCCTGTTGGTAGTGTGGATAATACGAGCACTCTGGCTGGTATTCTTGGCTGCGGTTTTACTTCTATGCCTTTGAAGTACTTGGGTCTCCCTTTGGGGGCCCCGTTTAAGGTCAAGGCCAGTTGGGAGGACTTGATGGAGAAGTATGCCAGAAGGTTGGCTCCTTGGAAATGCTTGTATTTGTCCAAGGGGGGGAGGATTACTCTCATCAAGAGCACCTTATCCAATCTTCCCACTTATTTCTTGTCTCTGTTTCCTATTCCGGCTTCCGTGGCGAAGCGTATGGAGAAGATTCAACGAGATTTCTTATGGGTGGGATCAATGATGAGTTTAAGTTCCATCTGGTTAGTTGTAATAAGGTATGTTCTCCGATCTCTGAGGGTGGTTTAGGGATCCGGAATATGCGTTTGATGAATAAAGCTTTGTTGGGGAAATGGTTGTGGAGATTTGCTCATGAGAAAGAGGCTTGGTGGAGAAAGATTTTGGTGGCAAAGTATGGTGCCGTTTGGGGTGGTTGGCGTTCTAGGGTTCCCAGGGGTTCGCATGGGGTGGGATTATGGAAGTATATTAGTAGGGGGTGGAGGTCGTTTCATTGCCACATTAGATTGGTCCCTGGAGTTGGGTCCAATATCAGGTTTTGGGAGGATATCTGGTGCGGTGACATGTCTCTCAAAGATGCTTTTCTTGGTCTCTTCTCTATTGCCACCAACAAGGAAGCGTCTATTGCGGATAACAGGGAGTGTACAAATGGCTCTGTGCAATGGAATGTTTCCTTCATCCGTAGGGTTCATGATTGGGAAGTGGAGATCTTGGCCTCTTTTTACACTCTCTTGTATTCGCACTTGATGCGTGGGGTAGGGGATGATCGGATGTGGTGGATCTCTTCTCGCAAAGGTAATTTTGAGGTTAGATCTTTTTACAGGATCCTTGCTTCTAAAGATCCCTCTCCTTTCCCTTGGAAGAGTTTATGGCGCACCAAGACTCCTTCGAAAGTGGCTTTTATTGCTTGGACGGCCGTGCTTGGGAAGACTTTAACCTTGGATAATGTTCGGAAGAGAGGTATTGTTGTGATTAATCGTTGTTGCATGTGTGAATCGGATGGAGAGTCAGTTGACCATCTCTTTCTTCATTGTGGGGTTGCGCGTATTTTGTGGAATGCCGTTTTCTCTCGGTTTGGTTTGTGTTGGGTGATGCCTGGCAGTGTTAGGGGGTTGTATGACTCTTGGTGGTCGGGTGGCAAAGCCCGCAGTGCTGTTGTGTGGAAGATGGTTCCTCTTTGTCTTATGTGGTGCATCTGGACTGAGACAAATGCTAGATGCTTCGAGGACTCGTCTAGGAATATTGAGGATCTCACACACTTTTTTTTGTACATCCTATTCACTTGGACTGCTGGTTGGCTAGCGCCCTTAGTGATTAGTTTCCCTGATTTCCTTTCTATGTTTTCTTCTTCTTTTTCTCTCTCTTAGTCGCTCTCTTGTATACTCCCTGTGTACTAGGGTTGCACCCCTCTGCGCTTTGATAATACATCTTTACTTATCAAAAAATTTTTGGGATTAGACATGTATATGTTTTCATAAGGGCTGTTAAACTGACTCTTGAATCAAGCTAATATTCTATGTAAAGTGCAAAGAAGACCGGCATACTGCATCCTCCCATAATCCACTTCTTCCAATAATTCACTTCATCCCATAATCCACTGAAGGACCATTGATTATGGCTCGGGATTAGACATGTATATGTTTTCGTAAGGGCTGTTAAACTGACTCATCAATCAAGCTAATATTCTATTCAAAGTGCAAAGAAGACCGGCAGACATCATCCTCCCATAATCCACTTCTTCCAATAATTCACTTCATCCCATAATCCACTGAAGGACTGTTGATTATGGCTCATCTCAAGACATTACATTACTTTTAAGTATTATATTATACATTCTTTAATATTAAGTTTACAGTATGTATGGGTGCTAGCACCTATTGTAACCAATCAAGCAATTTTGCTATTTCAATATGGAAGTCTTTTAAGGGCTGTATATATATAAAAAAAGAAAGCGCAAAGCGCCTCTAAGTACACAAGAAAGTAATGTTTACAACATTACTTATATAAAAAAAAAGGGCTATATATATATATATATATATATACCTTGGAACCACAGAATCGATTTAATCCTTTTTATCAATTCATGCCTTATAACATTAATCCTTAAGGATACCTTGATTTAATTTTAGACTTGAAATTCCAGAATACTCCTCTAAGCTTATCTTTGCAATTTATTTAGATAGAAGGACAACCCAACGCTAGCCATCATCAAATTCAGGTGAGGGGACACAACACTAAAAACCCCAACATATTTTGTTATAAACCTTTGGAAAAATGTTGGGGATTTTATAAATCATCCACTTACATGATTTTAAATTGCATTTCCTTTCATATTTTAATGCCAAGTTTTATTCATTCACATGTCATTGTTTAAGAATTTTACGTGTTACAATTGCCTTATCTTTTTATACATGACTGTGATTGTGACTGAAAATAGCTCTCAAGGTTTCATGGTGTATTACACAATTATAGATGAGTTTGCAAAATTATATGAAATGTTACATGTGTGTTCATGTTAGTAAATGTTTAACCCCGAGACACTACACAAGTCATGACCGGTACCGGATTGCATGGGTAGCATGGCAAGCACACTGAAGGACGGTTACGAGAAGGTGTGTGCTATCTGCGAGGTGGCCTTCGCCTAGGTAAGTTCCCAACCTGGTAGCTCTCCCTTGTGACGACATGATGAGCCTATCGGTCCTTCGGGCACTAAGGTAAAAGTTATGGAGAAGCAACGTCAATATGTGGATGTTGTTTGATTTCTCATTGGGTGGAATCCCGAGTATGAGTCATCTTGATTATCATCTTGTTCATTCGCCTCAAAGTGTTCCTTAGCTAATGGTTCCCCTCACTAGAGTTGCTTACTTCGACCCTACTAAAGCTCTTAATTGTTATGTTAGTTTTTACCCATATTTGTGCATTTTTCAGGATCTCAAGGTGAAGAGGATGATTGGTATGGGGCTTGAAGTTGGTGGGTTGTATTATCTAGATCTTGCACCTATTTCTCCACCTCGAGCTTTTTAGTCGTCACTCTTTGCTCTCAGTGGCATTGTTGTATGGTCATCCTTCCCTTTCTACTTTGAGTTGTCAAGTTTTTAGTCTTAGTCATGTATCGTTCTTGCATTGAGAAGCTTGTTAGCTAAGTGAGCTCCATTGTGTCTCTTTTCCGTCAAGTGTTGTGAGTAGGGTTTCTAGTCCTTTTGAATTAGTTCATTTTGATTTATGGGGACCAGTTAACGTTGCTTCCAATAAATTTTATTATTTTGTGACCTTTGTGGATGATTTTTCTTGTATGACATGATTACTTTTAGTGAAAAATTGTTCGAGTTATTTTCCATCTTTTCAAGCTTTTGTAATGCCATTAAAACTCAATTTGGTTAGAAATCAGTATCTTGGGTTCTGATAATGCCAAAGCATATACTTCTTTTGCATCCTATCTGTTTGATAAAAGCATTATCCATCAAACATCTTGCATTCACACTCCCCAACAAAATGGTGTGATTGAATGCAAGAATTGTCATTTATTGAATGTTGTGCGTGCTCTCTTATTTCATATGCATTTTCCCTAACAATTTTGGAGTGATGTTCTTGCTGCATGCTATCTCATTAATCTCGTGTCTTAGAAAGTCTCTCTCCTCTTTCTCTTTTTTTTTTTTTTTTTTTTTTTTTCTCTCTTCCATGTTCACGCCATTGAAGGTTTTCAGGTGTCCGTTATCTCATTATGTTCACAAAGTAGGTCCCAATTTTGATAAACTTGATCATCGTGCTACTAAATGTGTCTTTCTTGGTTATTCCAAGAAGGGTTATCATCGTTGTCCTATTATTTGACGCTACTTCACTAGTGCCAATGTAATGTTTGTTGAGTCTATTCCATACTTTACTGCTGGTAATTCTTGAGACTGATGTCACTCGTCCATTCCGCTGCCAGTTCCACCTCTAATCTGAGTTTGTCTCTCCTTCTCGTGTGGTATTGTTGCCCACAAGCTCGACTACTCCACTCTAGGTCTATACGCATAGCCCTAAACTACTCCAAGCATATTGAGGTTGATTGTTATTTCATTCGTGATAAGATACTTAGTGGAAATATATTTACACCAAAGATTGGAGCTGTTAAATGAAGCCAAAGATTCTTTCATGGAACGTAAGAGGGTTGAATGAAAGGGACAAAAGATTGAGGGTTAGAAGTCTTCTTAGAAGTTGGAAGGTGGATGTAGTGTGCCTCCAGGAGACTAAGGTGGCTTTCATTTCTAATAACTTTGTGAGGAGTTTATGGGGATGTCCTTATGTGGAGTGGTGCTATGTTCCGTCCAGAGGGGCCTCAGGGGGAATTCTGGTTATGTGGGATAGGAGGGTTGTTACGAAGGTTGAGGTTGCTATGGGCAGATTTGTGGCAGCATGTTCTTTTAGAAATGTTGATGACGGGTTTGAGTGGGCTTTTGGGGGGGTTTATGGTCCAAACAAAGACAACATTAGACGTTATCTTTGGGAGGAGCTGGTGGGCCTTATGAGTTGGTGGGACATGCCTTGGTGTATTGGTGGGGATTTTAATGTTACTCTTCTTTCTAGTGAAAGGTCGGGGGGAGTTCATTCTCGATCCGCGATGAGGGAATTTGCAGATTTTATATCGGAGCAGGAACTTATGGATCTTCCTTTAGCTGGGGGGGTTTCCACTTGGTCTAACAATCAATCCTGGTCAAGGCTAGATCGATTCCTTGTTTCCACTGATTGGGAAGTTCATTACCCGGACGTGCGACAAAAAAGGATGCTTCGTGTTTGTTCGGATCATGCTCCTATTGTTCTTGATTGTAATTGTTTGTTGGGAGGTAAGAGACCATTCAAGTTTGAAAATATGTGGCTCAAAGCAGAGGGATTTGTGGACAAAGTCAGAAGTTGGTGGGGTTCTTATCATTTCCTTGGCACTCCGAGTTTTATATTGGCAAAAAAGATGCGAGCTCTCAAGGAGGACATTAAGAAATGGAATAACCAGGTGTTTGGCAATGTGGAAGGGCATATCAAGGCTCGGATGGAGGAATTAAAAACTCTTGACAGGGTGGATGAAGAGAGAGGTTTATCCTCTGAAGATATTGAGAGGAAGGGGTCGCTATCTAGAGAATTGGAGATCCTTCTGTTACAAGAGGAAATTAGTTGGAGGCAAAAATCTAGGGTCCGGTGGTTGAAAGAGGGAGATAAATGCACAAAATTTTTCCATAGGATGGCCAATGCAAATAGAAGACATAATACTATAGAGACGTTGATGGTGGATGGTTCAACGACTTCAGATCAAGAGGTTATTAGTGATCATGTTACTCACTTTTACGAGGCTCTTTTCAAAGAGAATCTCACTTGGAGACCGAGGCTAGAAGACCTTGCTTTTGACATGTTAGATGTTGGGGAGGCTTCTAGGTTGGAGACTCCATTTGAGGAAAAGGAGGTTTGGGAGGTGGTGAAAGGGATGGATAGGGATAAGGCTCCAGGTCCGGATGGCTTCTCTATGGCTTTCTTTCAGGATTGCTGGGATGTGATCAAGGGGGACATTATGGCGGTCTTTGCGGAGTTTCATGATGGAGGTAAATTTGAAAAGAGCCTTAATGCCACTTTCATATCCCTTATTCCGAAGTCTCATGGAGCAAATGATTTAAAAGATTTTCGTCCGATTAGCCTTGTGGGAGGGACTTATAAGATTATTGCCAAGGTCTTGGCTAATAGGATGAAGAGAGTAATGAACAAGGTTATCTCTAAACCCCAGAATGCTTTTGTTAAAGGCAGGCAAATCCTGGACTCAGTTCTCATCGCCAATGAGTGTCTGGATAGTCGTATTAGATCGGGGGAACCTGGCTTATTGTGCAAATTGGACATGGAAAAGGCCTATGATCATATGAATTGGAAGTTCCTTCTTTATCTTCTGAGAAGGTGCGGTTTTGGAGAAAAATGGTGTTCCTGGATTGAGCATTGCATCTCGTCTGTGAGATTCTCGGTCTTGATTAATGGATCTTCGTCTGGCTTCTTTGATAGTTCACGTGGTGTGAGGCAAGGCGATCCTCTTTCTCCATTCCTATTTGTTTTGGTCATGGAGGCATTCAGCAGGTTGATTGAGGCATCAATAAATAGGGGTCTCATCTCTGGGTTTTCAGTGGGGGCTAGAGAAGCGGATCAGGTTATCGTCTCTCACCTCCTCTTTGCTGATGATACTCTGGTATTTTGCGGGGCAGATCCTTTTCAAGTAAGAAATATTGGTGCTCTCCTAGTTTGCTTTGAAGCGGTCTCAGGGTTAAAGGTAAACTTGGGCAAATCCGCTTTGGTTCCTGTAGGCTCTATGGAAAATGCGGGCATGCTGGCCGGTATTTTGAGATGTGGTATAGCTACTACGCCACTCAAGTATTTGGGTCTCCCCCTGGGGGCCTCGTTCAAGGTCAAGACCATTTGGGAGGACGTGTTGGAAAAATATGTCAGAAGGTTGGCATCTTGGAAACGCTTGTATTTATCTAAGGGGGGGAGGATCACTCTCATTAAGAGCACCTTATCCAATCTTCCCACTTATTTTCTGTCTCTGTTTCCTATTCCGGCATCAGTGGCGAAGCGCATTGAGAAGATTCAACGCGACTTCTTATGGGGTGGGATTGATGATGAGTTTAAGTTCCATCTGGTCAGTTGGGATAAGGTTTGTTATCCGATCACTGAGGGAGGGTTAGGCATACGAAATCTGCGGTTGATGAATCAAGCTTTATTGGGAAAATGGTTGTGGAGATTTGCTCATGAGAAAGAGGCTTGGTGGAGAAAGATTCTGGTGGCGAAGTATGGAGCGGTTTGGGGAGGTTGGCGCTCCAAGGTTCCCAGAGGATCGCATGGAGTAGGGTTTTGGAAGCACATTTGTAGGGGGTGGAGGTCGTTCCAAGACCACATTAGATTTGTCCCAGGTCGTGGGTCCAACATCAGGTTTTGGGAGGATATCTGGTGTGGTGACATGCCTCTTAGGGAGGTTTTTCCTGGACTTTTCAGCATTGCCACCAACAAGGATGCGTCTATTGCAGACAATAGGGAATGCTCAAATGGCTCTGCTCAGTGGAGTGTTTCCTTCACTCGCAGGGTTCATGATTGGGAAGTGGAGGTTTTGGCTTCTTTTTACTCGCTATTGTATTTGCATCCATTTGGTGGGGAAGGGGAGGATAGAATAAGGTGGATCTATTCGCGGAAAGGCAATTTCGAAGTAAGATCTTTCTATAGGATTCTTGCTTCTAAAGATCTCACTCCTTTCCCTTGGAAAAGTATTTGGCGCACCAAGGCCCCTTCGAAAGTGGCTTTTTTTGCTTGGACGGCCGCGCTTGGAAAAATTCTTACTTTGGACAATGTTCGGAAAAGGGGTATTGTGGTGATAAACCGATGTTGCATGTGTGAATCAAATGGGGAGTCCATTGACCATCTCTTTCTACACTGTGGGGTGGCGCGCTCCTTATGGAACGCCATTTTCACTCGGTTTGGTTTGTGTTGGGCTATGCCGGGCAGCGTTAAGGCGATGTTCGATTCTTGGTGGACGGGTGGTAAAACTAGCAGTGCCGTTGTGTGGAAGATGGTCCCTCTTTGCCTCATGTGGTGCATTTGGAACGAGAGAAACGCAAGAAATTTTGAGGATTCGGCCAGGAATTTAGAGGAGCTTATTCACTTTTTCTTGTACACCCTCTTCACTTGGACTGCTGGTTGGCTTGCGCCTATAGTGATCAGCTTCCAAGATTTTCTTATTAGATTTTCTTCCTCTCTTTCTCTTTCTTAGTCGCTCTCTTGTATACTCCCGGTGTACTAGGGTTGCGCCCCTCTGCGCCTTTGATAAATATATCTTTACTTATCAAAAAAAAAAAAATATTTACACCATTTGTGAAGTTAGGAGACCAATTAGCTAACATGTTTACAGAATTTGTGTCGTAATTGGTTAGAGTTTATTTGTTCCAAGTTGGGTTTGCTTGATATATATGCGTCAGCTTGAGAAGTGTTAGAAGAGTTTGTTGAGAATTTGTTATATGGGTATTTTGGTCAGTTTGATATATTTTGCAACCTAAGTAATAAATGTGAGGTAGGTTACGTATAAGATTACGAGCCTCTTTCCCTCAAAGTTTTCATGCAAACTCTACAATACTGTGAAACACTTTCACCTGATCAAGAGGCTTCCATGCTATGAAAAAAGGACTTCCACATTGAGAACAATGCTTTTAAATATTTTCCTCCTTAAGTGATGAACAATTGTTGTGTTATCTGGGATTTACGTTTTTGCTGTCAGTATTTATGCATTCATAACGTTACTAATAGTTTTTACTGATGAGAATGACTTAAAATATAAACTGACATGCATAATGCCTTGGTGGGTATATGTGCGCATTAGTAACTCATTTAATCTTAAATTTCCCTGTAACTGGTTCAGCGTTGTTGCCACTTCATATTTCCTCACTTTGATTTTTCTGAACCATTGCACTTTATGTCTCAATTGTCATGACAAGATACTTTGAGAAATTCAAACTGGAAAGCTTGGATCTTATGCAAAGCTGCTTTTATAATATTAGGAAATTCGGATAAGTTTTATAATTCACGAGTTATGATTTTTCTTTTCTTGACATTCAATATTTAAGTAGTGCTAATTCATTTACGTTCTGTAAGGTGTTAATTCTTTTGATTGGATAGTAACACAGGCACCTGTTGGATTTTAAACCCATAAACAGGCCCTATACCGTGTGTACATATAAGGGAGGATATGCCTCTTGAACTAGAGCTCATTGAGTCTTTGTGGTGCTAATTTCGATAAGGTTCCTTGAGGTTCTTTAAAAAATATAGGTAAGTTCCCATAGTCTTTAAATGCTCCTACCCTTTTGTTCTGAGAACTAGGTGGTTGAAAAAACATATCTCCTAATCAAATTATGAGCTAATCATTAGTATAATGAAGTACTCTTTTTGTAAATCACTTAAATTGTAATTTTATAGGTCTTAGTGGGCAACGACTTCAATGAGCCCAGGAAAGTCAGCATTAGAGAAAGACTTTTAGTCCAATTTGCAGAACTTATGTATATTTTAGGGAGCACTGATGAGCACCGAGTATCATTCTGCACAAAACTTTATTCCAAGTAGATGTGCAATCTTTACACACATACAAGATCGATTAATGATTAATTTTGGGAGTGCAACTTATTCATTATGCATGGGGAAAAAAGTGACACTCTGGACCTTGAAGGTATGCTAAGTTCTGTATTGGGTGGATGGATTGTAAAGGTGTTGCATAGGTGTAAAGTCTCACATTGGTTGTGTACTATGTGTAACTGGATTTTTATTATATATATATATATATATGGATTGTATTTGGAGCTTTGCTTCGATTAATCCCGGGGTGTACATGCCTTTGGCAAGGAGTTTTCCGCAAGTGTACTTCAGTTAATTTAAGGGGCAGTTCGATGGCCCCAAGAAGCAATTTGTACTCAAAGTCCTAGGCTATCCAACCACTGAGCCAACCTCTTGGGGTTAACTTTTTTGTTTTTGACATGTCCACACAAGTAGGAAAGGGGAAATTTGAACTAGTGACCTCCGCTTTATGAATTTTATTAGTAATTTTAAAAAGCTCCAATCATAACTATGACTAATCATTTTGGGATATAATGTAGATATGGCAAACACTTCCTCGTGTCATGACAAATGAAGTGCAAGCCAATTTAGTAACATCATTTGGTACTGGGACATTGTAGTATTAACTAGTTCTTTAGGGTATAGCACATATACAGCTAGTGATTCCTTGAGTCATGCTAAAAACTTGCTTGAAGTTGATCCTTTAGACTATAGAGTTGGAAACTTTAATTTGAGTTTAAGAAAAAGAGCGCAGAAGGATTAGACCTGTTAATTATATAGGGCCAAGATTATCAGTCCAAATCATTTTTATTAGATCTTTGAAGGCTACTTGTCATTTAAATGAAAAATCAGATTATCCTGTGCAATCTGATGAACTTGATGTCAATAGGCTGATTTGATGAGAATGTAAACATCAGAAAATTTTGTTTGGATTTGCTTGGATTTTCAATTGCAAACCACCGATATGACATAGCAGAAAGAGAGAAGGATATGAAGATTTTTAATTATTGGAAGTTGAAATCATATCTAAGAAGCATGTCCACAATATTTTTTTCTCCTTTTCCAAAATAAACATCTTTGAAGTCAACTCATATTTAGTATTATTGCCTGTTTGTTTAAATCTCTTTTGAAGTGTTTTTGTTGTGACTTCTGCTTGCTGCATACCTTGATCACTATTGTTCTAATGATATTTCTCTTAAGTCTTGTTCTTGAATCTAATTTGTTGGTAAAAGCATTATAGCTTGAGTATCTCATGAGTATGTTTTTCTCAGATTTCTGTTTGTGTATGTAAATACATAGTACAAATACACACACACACACACACACACACACACACACACACACACACACATATTTACATATATACACCTATACACAAATATGCACATGCTCAGTAACACAAACACATACTTCTTACTAAATGTCTACTTTTCTTGTAGGATGGGTACTTTACTTTTTATATTATTTGCATGTGAAGTTCCTTGCTTCAAAGAAAGTAATTATATTAAACAATCTTGCAAGTGGATGATCACATCCAGAGAAACAAAGTTGGGGTGTTAATGATAAAAAAAACTTGAAATTTGACTAAACAGATTCAAAAGGTGTCCAATTTTAGTCTCAATTGCCTGTCTGTCTTTTCAGTTTATTTGGAATACTGTCAATTTAACTTAATCTTTCAGTTTGTATGTCTTCTTGTGTTACACTAGGAAACTTGTGGTAGCCTTGATGTTTGATGAGCCAAATGCTAGTGGTTGTCATTTAATGTGAATGCCATTGTTGTACTGGCAGCATTCGCTTCTTATCCGGCACTCGTTTATTAGAAAATATTTTGAACATGGTGCTACAAGCATCCATTGGCGCTTGGAGAAAGTGCAATTTATGTGATCTATTTTCTGTTCCTTCTATTTTTTTTTTTTGAAGAAAGTGCAGTTTTCTTATGTATGCTATCTTTGTAAGTTGGTTGCATCCTCTCTATTGCAAATTACATTTTCTTGTTTTTTTCTCCTGAAGGTTCTTTGTAAATATTATCCTGAAGTCATGATAACAAGTCCTTGTATCGGTCGACAAGGAAAGGCTTTGCGTCGCCGACAGCAGAGGAAAGTGGAGTCTTCGTTGCATCATAAACCAATTACAGACCCATACTTGCATTCAAACAGGAAAGAAAATTGCCCAAATATTGACCAAACAGATCCAGAAACAGGTAAATGATGGGTTCAGCACAGGTTTCGAAGGTCTATCAGAATTCCAGTTGAAATTGATCACTCTCTCTTGCTCCTTCTCTCTTGCTTCGTCTCAGCCTCACCCAGTACCAAAGGGGAAAATAACTTATTCTAAGAAAAAAAAAGAAGGGAAATGCGATCATATGACAGGAAGAGACTAAACTGAACTGTTAGCCCAACAAAAATCATATCAACAGCAAAGTTCTCTAAGCAATGGACAATCAAACAGCTTCGTTGAATTTTGTGGAGTGTCATAGCTTGAAATGTTTATAGCTAGGCTTATTGTTACGATGATGGGGAGTACCTGTGAACTAATTTAAATATGATGCAGATGAAAACTCTGGCTTGGCAATGGACACAGATGCCTCATCTCATGGAATTTCTTTCAGTAAGATTACAAGATGTGAAGGGCCTAAATCTGTTGAGTCATATGCACTTTTTGAGAAGTACAGCCAGTCTGGATTATGTCGTCTTGGTCTCAAAGCTTTGACCGATATAGATTTGCATGACATATGGAAGGAAGCAGAGCCATTTGCTGTAGGTTACTTCAATCGCCTAGTACTTACTATTGCATCTTGAATGCATTATGTTCTGGTTATGGCTTAAAAAGATACTAGACTACATCTTTTATTGGAAAGCCTACCATTTCATAGTCTTGCTCATGATGTTTATGTGTTGTCTGTGTTGATATAATAAATTGGTATATTACATTCCAAATGCATATTGGTATCCACAGTTGATGCCCATGAATGGAAGGGGCTTTATACTACTATTTTTGCTACACTCATCCTGTGGTTTGTTTGTTTGGGGGTGATGTGGCTTAGCCTAGCATGGTGGCTGAAGTTCTGTTGGCTTGTTGGAAGGAACACTTTGAAAGTTATCATAGTGGAGAGATTTAGAACGTTGTTCTTTTGCATTATGTGCAAAGGAACAACTAGTTGCACTCCATATGCTCCTATATAGTACACATTACTAGTTGCACCCCATTTTTTGGGCTTTTTCTACTACATATTAACTTGTAAAAGAATCAGCACAATTTAATTTCAAAAACAAAGCTCTTCCGTCATTCCAGAGGAGAAAAGAAAAAGGAAAGAAAAGGAAAAGAAACTGCATTAAAAAGAAAATTAATAGGAAGAGCCTACATCCTTGCATTAAAGTTTCTGGATAAACCTTCAATAAATAATTTACTATAATTGGCTACTTGTAGTTCCATATAATTGAGGATTTTGTTAACTATTTGTAGGTCCATGTTAATCGACACTTCATCACTCTAAGAGGACTTACCACAAGTTTTTATAATGTGGTGTATCATAAATTACTGTAATACAACATAGCATAAGATGTTTGATTTTAGTTACAGATCATAATTCTCTTGTAAACCGTAGAATCCTTTTCATTGGACTTGATTGTTTGAGAATCCTTGGAATTTGATTGCTTGAATTGTAGGGTGAAGATATGTAATGGTGGGTTGCACCAACAGCCAGTAAAGTGCCCTTTCTAAGAAGTCGCAATACTGTTTATCTGCTGAAAATGCTTTAACATGGGAGCAACCCTGGACAACTACTGATTTATATACTAATCACATACAGGAACTCATAGGGCCTTACTGGTCTCTTCGAGCAGCTATGGGGCCTCTTTTGGAAACTTTTCTTCTGCTCGATCGATTACTGTTCCTCCAAGAACAAGGCAGTTCACTGGAAGTGACCATGCTACCTATTTTTGATCCAGAGGTATCCCCAAGGAATGTAGCCATAATTGCAAAAAGGAATATCACACAAATATGAAACCTTAGCCAGAAGAGGATAAAAAGGACTCTGCAAAGTGAAAAGGTAAAATTTGCTCAGTCCCCCCCCTCCCTTCCCTTGTGTGTCTGTATGTTTGATTTTTTAAATTTTTAAATTTTTTTTTTTTTTTGTAAATTATCACTTATCTTATTAATCGACTTGACCCTTGGTGCTTTGGTGTCAATAGTTTCTCTGTGAGACTTAATCAAGTACTGTTAATATCATCTGATCAATTTTTTTCTCCTCCTGTCTGCTTTATTCTTGGGCAGGGTCCTTTCAACTTGTTGTCAGAATATGTGAAGTGCGATTCAATTATAGATTTCCAGAAAGTAGTTCAAAATCGAAGCTCAAGGGTTTTTCTGTAGTGTACATCATACTTTTGAATATTAATATTGGTATCAAGATTCGTTCCTTAACTTGTTACAACCCATTCTATTGTAGTTTAAAACTTAATGTATAATCAGCAGAAAAAGGGTATTTACAATGTATCCTAATATACTTCTGCAGACTATATATATATATATATTCCATTCAACACTATTTGAGGCTTTTTGGTACTGAAGATAGTAGTAGATTAGTTTGAGCTGTGTCCATTACATGTCCAAACGTAGTAAGTAGTGCAGTAATACATTTCTGACATAAAACATTCTCCGTTTTAGAAGTATATGTGATACTCAAGTGATGATCATTATGGAAGATTGGAGTTAATATCGTTTTTTAAGGGGTGCTAGTTCAGATTCTCTTGATGCTTGGAAAATCTTGCCCTATGCATCTTTGTAACTTGGATTGGAGGTCTCTTTCACCTATTCTCTTCACTCTCAATGTTTTCTAGAACCAAAGGCTCACTATTAAGAAACATTCATCTGGTTACCATATTTACTTATGTTTCACTGTCTGTAATAATCTAAAGTAAATTTAGTTATCTCTGAACCTATGTATGTTTGTGCTTTTCTAAAGGTTAATTGAACAAAAGAAGAGTGGATCAACAAACCATGTAATATGAGGTTCAGTCAACTCAAGTGTTTGTATTAATTTTCATTTAGTCTTGGTAACTGAAAAGCCAATGTAGGAGGGAAATAGTCCCAAGAAGGATGTTCTTACTTGAACGCCCATAGAGGTTATAGTCCAAAGAATGTGAGTTATTGGGGTTCTCTTGGGAATTATAAAGAGTAAAAATGTAGGATTGATTTAGAATTTTGATATGATTATTATTAGAATATGTTAATTAAATGATTAAATCCATCATTTTCTACTCGGATAAACTTTTAGGTTAATTAGTGATTTACTTTGTATAAGAATAATAATGGCCTTGAGCTCAAATATTCAGAATAATGGTCGTTAATGAATATTCTACTTGTTTAATCCCCTTATTAAGAGAGAATTTGGATTTACACGAGGAAAAGTGTTACAATATTTAATTTGTTTTTTGTGCAGAATATCTTGATTAAATTCCCTCTTTCCTATTAACTTAAGTTTTTGGGACAATTTATGATTTAACAATTATAATCGGTATTGCAATGTTTGCATAACCACTTTGTTAGAATCTGACTAATGAAATGGGCTAATCGATACAACATGATTGTTCTTTGGAAGTAAATACAAATCAAAATGTTGAATTTGAATGGAAAAAATCTACATACCTTCTCTCAAACTACCATCAAATTAGTAATGTATCTCCCAAACTTTTAAGTAGGACAATGTTCTCCCTAAATTATTGTGAATTTGACAGTGTCCCTTCAAGGCTAGTAATAAGACAAAAATATCCTAAATTTTTTGTCGTTAAGACAAAATACTCTAATAAATTTGAAAAAAAAAAAAAAAAATCTTTAAGGAAAGAGAAGAAATTAAAACCTTGGTTTTTATTTTTTTTTTAATGTTTTTAAAAAAATAAAGATTTATTTTATTAAGGGTATTTTTGTCATTAGGTAGACATTGTCCCAGTTAAAAGTTTGAGAAAAACATTATCAATTATGTGGTAACTTAAAAAAGAGTATGTAGACTTTTTCCAATTGAATACATAACACAATGCATTGGACTCCCAGTCTTTATTGTGTATCTTGAAAATTGGAGTGTGTTTACATGTCGTGAGCGTCAATGAATTGAACTTCATTGAGTTAATAAACTCATATACATAGTTTAAATATGGTAAATCTGATGTCTTGTCACTAACTCCAATGAATTGAACTTCATTGAGTTAATAAACTCATATACATAGTTTAAATATGGTAAATCTGATGTCTTGTCACTAACGCCATTAATGTCAAAAAAAAAAAAAAAAAAACATTGTAGTTCCGTGATATGAAAAATCTTCAGCAAAACTCTAGAACAGAGTAATAATGGGGGTTAAGATATTTTATGAATTCTGTGAGCTGAGATAATCTCAACAGTACGTAACTTGAAATGGTTAAGGATAGAACTAGAATGGTGGTTGTATTCCATTCATATTCTCTCTAAGATTTTGCTCCAATGGTATAAATACTGGTATATACCCTTTTTGATGTGGTTTCACATGTTTGACTGGAGACTAAATATCAACATCTCTTCTGCGTTTGTCGGCCGTTGTATATATCATGGTATGAAAGGAACTTTTTGATTAGCAATTTCAAAGCTGGAAGTAACTGCTAACTCCAAAGGTTATCCCCTATGAACAATATTCCTAAGATGTCTCGGAATCTTGAAAATACGTGCTCGAATCGCTTGCAAATGGAACAGATAATGTGAAAGATTCCATATAAGACCCACTTGTCTGACTACGTGGCTACTCGCCAAATAGCCACCTAAATCTCACAACATGGAGTCTTTCAAAGTATTACTCAAAAATTATTAGCAATTCAGTTGTGGATGTACATGTGGTACCTTCAGAATTCAGATTCACATAGGACAATGCATTTTGTTCAAAACATTTACAGTTAAAGTCGGCATGGCTGGCATTGGTTCCTTGAGGATATTGGAGGTTGACATGATAAGGGGGCTTTTGAATGATTCATCATCATTAACATATTCAACGCTTTCTAAGCTGTTTGTCTGATAGCAGAAAGATTCTTTGGAGAAATCTGTGGTGGGAAACTGGCAATGTTAACGACAATTTAAGCCTCTGGAGGAGTGCGGAAACTATGCGATTGCCTTGGCACAAAGCTTCCTAAATTGTCGTTTCAGAATTGGTTCCTTTGGGAACAAATGGCAGCTCCTAAAACATGCCACGTGCTCATGTTGGAATGATTCTTGTCGTCTTGTACAGCTAGCTCTTCTTGCTCCTTCCTCTGAATGGTGACCCCAATGGAATTTTCAGATGATGTGCGTTTGTTTTCAGCAAAACGACATGAAAATGTCAACATCCATGAAAAGGAGAGTCTTTCTTTAAACTTCAGTCCAACATGAGAACCTCTCCACCGAATGAGTTTGAGATAACCACACGCATCTTTTCATGTGGTTCGTCAAAAGATAATCATTAAAGCTGAGATCAACATATTGTACAGCAGACCATATTTATTAAAAGACCGAGAGTTTAAGTTTATTTCTCAATAAATTTGACCATTCACAGCAGGGGCCTTTCTTTCCATTTTGACAATGCTGACGTCCTTTTATCTTTATCAAACTTATTGTGAGACCAATGAAGGACTTGCATTTTGTCCGAATTGCAGATAAGGATCGAGTCAGTTCTCTTGAAGGGATTGGTTTCAAATTTAATTATTGCTCATCACACGAGAGATTGACATTTGGATCCTCTCTTGTTCACCGGAGAGGAGCCGGCTCTTTACGGTTGAGAGGTACTTTTGTCAAAAAAAGAAAAAAAAAAAAAGAAAGTAAAATGACAAAAATGTCCTTCAACTATAAATGATTGACTACTCTTTAGTTCATTCGTACTGAAGACGATCCTATTTCAAGCGATTCGTGTTGTGACAAAGATTACTCCCATGGGGTTTGATGAGGTGAGAACATGGGTTTAAATCTCTACGGACGTGATACTAAGGGATTGTGACTTGTGTTATTTATTAGTTCCAACCCACCGACCTTGAATTAGGTTATGATTTGATCCACCTTGAGAGAGTGCATGCAAGTCTTTTGTTACCCCTCTATTTTTTTACCTGGAAAAAAAAAATTTATCTATGTTTGGTGAACTTTTTTAGAACACTTGTTAGTTTATAAAAAGAAAACCCGAAAATATAAAGGATTGGTAAAGTGTTTTAAGTATAGAGTTTTTTCAAATATTCTTTTCGAAAAAAAAGTGTTTTCCCTTCTGAAAGGTGCGTGAGAAGTCTTCCCCAATATCGTTTGGTTATCTGATAATTTTTCATGCACCACATCAAAGCAGCTTTTTCTTTTAAAATCTTCTTTCACGTGGCATACAACCTCCATTTTTTTTTTTTTTTTCTCTCTCTCTCATTTATGGGAATCTTACTCACTAAGAAACCTCACTTAGGGAGTAAAATACATAGGGAGAACAAGTTATCATATTGTGAACTTAGTTAAATTACAACAAAAATAATAATTTACGTGCTATACTATGCAACATGATTTTTGTCCATTGACAAGGTACAAAATCATGCTAATGCAATATAGATGTAATATATGATATTTTATATGAACATGTCATAGTTAAATTTTATATGGTCTACTAGAGGTCTTAACCTCTTCTAAGTAGGGTTTGCGTTGTCTCTTGGGACCTATAGTACAAAGTAGGTGCCCAGTGAAGCACGATAGCAAACCACCACTAGTGACCCAATCGAGTCTAACCTCTGGTAATCCACACCACTAGTAGTGCCACAATTTCTAACCACCATTGTACATGGCTACACCGGTCACCTATAAACTATTGGATATAAGGCCAACAACAATAAACGTAAATCTATGGACCATTGAATGTAACCCATATAATGGTAAGCCTATGGTTGTCATCCATACATGGAATACCATATCATACGATGCAATTAGCCATTATCTTTTACATGTATGCATGCTTTTATAAACTCACACGATGCATCATTTCCTTTTCCCATCACCTGTTTACACAAAAATAGAGTTCACAATTATACGAAAATGTATTTCATGTGAGTAATAAGAATGTATGTTTGATACATAAAATAGACATGGCATAAAAAGTATAATAACGAGTATCCAAGTGAGTTTTAATCACCTTGTTAGTACAAGTCTCCTTGATAAACGTTTTGAACTCTCCAACTTCAAAATCTGCATAATCATTAGTCTTTTGTCTAATCTAGAACGCTTCTAAACCTAAAATTGGACAAAATGGTCTTTTTGCTGGAGCACTAATCAATTGTTGGAGGTAGTGATCGACTGTTGCCTCATCAATCATCGATTGATCGATCAGTGGTCTAGCAAAAGCTCCATTTTCTAAAAAGGTCATAATTTTATCTATGCTAACATGATCTAAGGTCCTAATATAACTCCTATCATTGTTCTAAGCATATACTAGACCTCCATACACGATCTTAATGTTAAAGTTCCAACCTATCTCAGAAAAAATCCAACCCATCAACAAATCTCTTTTAAAATATTCATAAATCACTTGGGTTTACACTCAATCCTTTTAAAATAGTAGGTTATCCATAATAAATACAATGGCTTTGTGTAGATCTCACATGGGTCTACTTGAGCAATCTTTATCCTTTCTAGCAACTCTAGCTGTAGCACTATACTGGCCAAAAGCACATGTCTTCCTAGGGAAGACGGACCGTACCAAATCTAAAGGTTAGGCAAACGGTTTGTACCACCTGAAGATGGATTATACTTATTTCTTAATAATTGTATTTTCTTGAGTACTCGAGTGACACAAGTCTTATCATGCATATAATGAATTTCCCTTGTTAAAATATGATTGAACATTGTTATGTAGATAGTGGTAAAGTCAATCCCCTATTCTTTTTCCCATTGCAATTTGCTTTACTTCTACTTTTATACATTTAGTTTATAAATAAAAACAATCTTCTTTGAATTGAGATATTTTTTATCTTGACAAGCTTAATAACAACGCCAACGTATTCCTTGTAGTTTGACACCCTCAATATAGCCATATCTTACAAAAATTCGTTCTATTACAAGTGGTAATTTTATTATTGATAATTTTTACTTGACAAAAAGTCAACATCAATGACACGTCATACGATGTAATTTAATCATTAATTTTTATAGGCATGCGCTTATAAAATTTACACGATGCAATATTCCATTTCCAAACATTCTATTTATAGCTTCACAATACTCTTAGAGTATTTATGTGGGTATAAAGTATGCTTGTTTGATACAAATAAAATAAGGGAAAATTTTAGAAAATACTCTTGAACTTCCACTAGTTTTGACACTACCCCTCTCCCCCACAAAGTTTAAAAATTCTCAATTACGGGTATCGAACTTTCAATTTATTTTAATTACCCATTCTATTAGGATTCTTCATTAAATCTTGTCAAAATTCCAAAAATAGCATTGTTTAAAAAAAAAACAAAAAAAAAATGCAAAGATAAACGTTTGAATCTTTAAATTTTTTATTTTATTTTTAAGGGTAAATATATTACAAATCCCTAAGTCAACCTGCCAAACCTGTAAAATTCCTAAGTTTTTTTTTTTTTTTTTTAGATTATTTACTCATTAGGTTAATCGAAATGCAAATAAATTTCCACTGTTAAATTTTTGTAACGCCCGTTAGTCCCAATCAAAATGCAGCACTTTGCCATGTTAGCATAATAATTTTTTATTAATTTGATTTAAAAATTAAATCTAAAAAAAAAAATTGAAGGGGTGGCCAGTGGTGGGGCTGCCACCTCAGGGTGGGCAAGGGGTGGTTTGCCCACTCCTGGGGTGGCTTGCGGCCACCGCTTGGGGGTTTGGGGTGGCTTGCAGGCAACCCCAAACCACCTATGGGGTGGCTCATGGCCACCTCTTTTTTCTTCCAAGGAAAAATGTTCACAAGTTAGAACATCTCTTAAAACTTGAAGAAAATAAATATAATGACAAGACATCATGAAATTGCAATAAAAGTTCAAGGGTTACCTTGAAGATGGCAAATTTCTCCCTCAACGCCTCCTTTTTACTCTCTAGAATTCTCCTCTCACTTTAGGGTTAGGGTTTCTAGTGTCAAGGGTGGTTGAGGGGTGAGATGGGGGTATTTTTAGGGGTAAGGGGCGTGTCTCATGCTGTACAGGTAGATAATGGGTTAAAAATGCTTTTCAGACTATGATTGAACGTTTGGTACTATGGTTGAATGTTCGGTGTACTATTACATAGCTGTTTTCGGGTTGCAGGTGGAACGTTTGGTCAATACCCAGTGGATCAAGTTTTGGTCAACGAACGTTTGGTGTGGTCCCCCCCAAAACGTTCGCACTAAAGACAGGGGCGACCGTTTGGTGGTCCCCCACTGAACGTTCGGCCAAAAAGTTAGATTAGGGTATTTAGGGCTAATTTTAAGTGAATGCTTGTTTTCAGGCTAAGGCATACCCTAGGGGGGTTAAAAATAACTTCCAAGGCTTAAGCAGAAATTGGTAATTATTGGGATCGTTTACTCTTGGAAACTCGAGGCATCACACGTCTCCCTAACCTCTAGATGCGGTATGGTTCGTCTTCCCTAGGTATGAACTATCAAATCTCTTAATTAGTTACACATAATCAAGGGATAAGGATAACTCATTGTCGGTTAGTGTAACGCCCCGATATTTGAACTAGCAAATATCGAAGTCGTGACGCTGCAACTTTAGAAAATACAATCTTACGCGGAGTATGTATATTTTTTTCTTTTTCTATGACCTAGGAATAACTTACACAACACAGTTGAGCTGGCTGAAATACCTCGAGGTGATATATTATTAAATAAAATAGAAGCATGGTTTTCATTACAACATATGTACACACTAGGTGTACCAAATATATGCCAAAGACGGCACCTAAATTAACAGAGTAATATCTATTAAGTTTACACACATCACCATACATAATAAAAGCGATTAACATAAATGAGACTTGCTCCATAGAGTAAGCATAAATCTTGTAGCAGATGGTCTATCAACCATCAAAACCAGTAAAAGGACCATCGTCCTCACTTTCGATCCCTGCATCAAGATCTATGTAAAGATGACGTTATCATATTTACATAGGCAAACAAGTGAGTAATCTATTTTCCTAGATATAAAGACTAAAAAGACTAGTTTGAACAAATAAGATTAAAGACTAAAATATATAATAATGAATGAGTTGTGAATGCAGCGTAATGACAGATTAGTTTGTGTTTTATGATAATCTTTCTTCAGACCTCTTCTCATGAGCTCTCAGCCCGCTTACGTCCGTTATGTCCCTCACACTTTAGAGGTTTACCTGTTTGGTGCTGGCAACTACACCGCCCCAGCTTAGTTATATATTAGGCCTGTTGGACGGTTATATACCCCCATCCACTGAGATACCGACAGTTCCTCGCGGCAATCCACCCAGCTTGTTCTTAAGGTGGCTATCTTATCAGCCCATTTTATTAGACACATTATGCAGCAGTTGTATTGCAAAATTATATCAATAAGACAAAATAAGAATTCCTATAACAATAAAACAAAGCTAGTACTCAGTAAGTATATCCATACTTACTCTCCTTAGTGTAGTATTCTGCTCCACTTCTGCATATAATACATACATACAAACAATACTTAGTTCATTCTCCAATAATATCATTGTTTAAAGACCCTCATCTTTTTATATTTATTTATTATCCGTCACTTCATCTTTACTTACTCATTTTATTATATTAATCTAAGATAGTTACTTATAACTAGCTTTATGCCTGAATTCATTTTTGGTGACGAGGCTAATGGCCAGT
Source organism: Corylus avellana (assembly GCF_901000735.1). Taxonomy (NCBI): domain Eukaryota; kingdom Viridiplantae; phylum Streptophyta; class Magnoliopsida; order Fagales; family Betulaceae; genus Corylus; species Corylus avellana. The sequence continues at coordinate 19,318,103 of NC_081543.1, read as the reverse complement.
ATCACTAAATACAAACAAGTATTATAAATAATATATATAAAACATGACTCATATTTTGGAGATGAGACCAATGGTCCGTACCTACCAAAGTATGAATCAAAATTTAAATGACAATAAAAGAAATGACTGAATGTAAATACTGAATTCATATTCTGGGGATGACCGCCAAAAATATGAATTAAAATTTAAATGACATAAAAGAAATAACTGAATGTAAATAATGCATATTTAGGGGATGAGATCAAATGGTCCTTACCGCCAGAAATATGAACAGAAATTTAAATGACATAAAAGAAATAACTGAATGTAAATAATGCATATTTCGGGGATGAGATCAAATGGTCCTTACCGCCAGAAATATGAACAGAAATTTAAATGACATAAAAGAAATAACTGAATGTAAATAATGCATATTTTGAGGATGAGATCAAATGGTCCTTACCACCAGAAATATGAACAGAAATTTAAATGACATAAAATAAATAACTGAATGTAAATAATGCATATTTCGGGGATGAGATCAAATGGTCTTTACCGCCAGAAATATGAACAGAAATTTAAATAATATAAAAGAAATAACTGAATGTAAATACTGTAAAGTAAATAATATATAGATAATATTATAAGTCCTTAATTGATTTTGTCCACTAACTCTTTATTATTAATTCACTTGTATCCATTACTTTATTTTACATTATACACTTTATTGGGTCTTTAAACAATTAAATGAGGACAAGTAATAAAAGCAATAAATCATGATATTTATACAAGAAACACTTACCCAATAATCCTTAGAAGTAAAACTCCACCAAATCTTCTCTAGGTAGCTAGTTTTAGAAAAACACTTGAACACTACAAGAAAGATCTAGGCTATATGGTATTTGACTAGAACTAAGAAGTAAAATGAAAGGAGGAGCAAACAATTTTACTTGTTCTAAGATTGTAAAAACTTAAGTGAAAGTGAATTTAGCTAAGGCTCTATTTATAAGAGAATGAATGGTTAGGATTTATTTTTACACATTTGATCTAAGGGTTGAGATGTATTTAACCAAAAGAATGAACCTAGTCCATATTTCATGCTCTATACTAATTAGAATTTTCGTCCAAAATGAGGGCAGTGTATTCCGATCCATTTTTCAATGTCCAAACCTACTCCGATTGACATGAAATTTTGAGAGTAGATAGAGGACTTCGAGACAAACATTTTATATTTTTGGTTCGACTTCATCCGAGTTCGTTTGAGTCTATTTTTGGCCTATACAAAGTTTCCAATTCAACTTAGGCTTTAACTATTTGCATTCCCACTTGGCCACTTGCCTTATTAAATCATTATAATCATGATATTTACTATAATCATCATTACTAGAAGACTTTAAGCTTTCAACAAAGGTGGCTAGCCTTGGTATCTTTCTTTAACAGTTTTAATCTCATTTAGACAGTATGAAAATTAAGACACTGCTTTTTAGGCTAAAAAACTGAAAAGCTTCAAATTAATTTATGATTTCGCTAAACACCAATCTAAATAATTTATTCACTAGATTGGGTTTGATTATGCCCATAAACATATTAGTGAAGCTAAATTTTTAGAATTGAAGTAATATACATAAGAGGTCAAAAATCAATGTAATATACCTTTAACACTAAATAGTTATTTAATATCATTAATCCACATATCATTGTTCTAATTTATCGATTATATTTTTAATCGATTTAATATTATTTAAATAAGAGTTTTAAAATCTAGGTCGTTACAGTTAGTACGAATCGTCTACCTAAATTACACTAAACTAGGGTGTAGAACGATTCGTCTTTCGTAGGCATGGCCTATCAAACCCTCTTGATCATGTCAATTGAAACTGTTGTATAACAATCATTCATATAATCACAGAAAATACGAAGGATTGAGTTCAATCAAGATAAAATGCTTTTTAAGACGAGAGAATAATTTCATAATGATTGAATATAAACTTTAAAAGCAATTCTCTAAGTTATACAACCATTATGCATATAGAATAATCCTAAATTAAGATACAATCAAACTATTGTTACTTGGAAAAGGCAACATCAACACCATATTACGGAATTCGTTTCTCATGGTGGTGCTAGGATGGCCTTCTGCCATATTCATCTTCTCTTCAACTCTTCAAGCCTCCAAGAAGATTTTTATCTGAATTATCTCTCTAAAACTAAGCACCCCTCTCTTGAGAAGTTTATGACATATTTATAGCGTTTAAAATAAACCCTAGGAGCCCTTGGAGTCTCAGAAACAATGGATTTCCGTCCCCTAGTCGAATTAGGAGACCTTGCTTATTTCCATATCAATTATACGTTTCTGTCTAGCAAGTCAGTGAGAGTGCGCTCGAGCTCACTTTTGGTGCGCTCGAGCTCACTTCTTTAGCATCTTAAAAAGTCATGTTTTAAGCCCAAAATCAGTGGAATTTTCTTGCATCTTCATATAAAACTTGAAAACACTAAAAAAACACAAAATGAAAGAGATAACAACGCTAGGAATTAATATGTGCAAGTTAAAGGGCTTGAATGTGCAACATTCGGCACTCATCACACCCCTAAACTTACATATTGCTAGTCCCTTAGCAATACAAATCAGGAAATAAAATGAAGAACAGAAAAATAAATAAATAAAATAAAATAAAATAAATACACCAATTCTTTCATGGGATGCACGATTGCATTTAGCGTATGTAACAAGCCTTTTAAACTACTAGGCATCCCTAGAGGATGAGTGAAGTCTTGTGAGGGTTTAACATGAATGATACCGACAAATAATGTCAACATTATGTTATTCAAAATAATGAAGCATCAAAAAAATAATGGTTTTCATTCATTGGCAAGCTTAAAAAGATAAACTCCATCCCAAAATTCTAAAAAATTCAAAATCAAGTCAACAAATGGCGGTTGGAGATACCACAAGTTCTAATTGGTGTAAAGTGAACTAACACATAGTCATGAGGCTTCAAAATAATTTCAACATAAATGATTCAGCATCTCATAATTCGTTGGACTCCTCATCGGATGAAACAACCAAGGCATAAATTTTCTCTTCTTTTTATGCAAGCTATGCAAGGCTTAGCTCCATTGAGCTTTCTAATTGACCTATGTATTGACTATTAAATCAATGACTCCCAAACCAAATGGTTTTAGGGCAGTAGATGTAAAGACTCCCCTAAGGACTTACTAACTCGAGTCAAAAAGGCTATGAAACTAAATTGGCCATGTGATCAACCAAACCAAACTTCTCAACTTTTGACGCGAGCACTCACTGCTTAATGAGACAAGAGGTCCAGTTAATTAGTTAGGAACTAAGCTTGATCAACTCTTTATTTATTTATTTATTTTTTTTATAATTATGCCAAGGTTATTCATCCAATTAGTCACCCGATTGCATTCAAGACAATAAAAACAAACATAATTGGTTTAAGATTTCATACCTCACAAACATATGCTAGTGTGCTCATGGTAAATTCAAATTGAAACAAGAAGCATCTCATTTTTCCAAAAATAAGTAATAGGACTCAAATTTCATAGTCAAATGATCATGTGTTCATAACTTTAAGCTCACCAATGAAATTCAAATCAAAATTAAAGCTCAACCACATGCTTAAGAATAAGAAGTTGAAGCATGCCATAAGAAATTGGGGTTGTTTCTCCATCTCGGGTTGTAAGAATTGGAATACAGATCATTACCCCGTCTAGAGAAGGTGGCATTCACTTGCTCATGAGATATGTCAGCACATTGTCCAACTGTAGGACAATTTCTCGCATGGTGCGAGGGGCTAGAGCAAAGTGAACATGACTCATGTGGTATGGATGTGTGAGGGGTATGGACAAAACTAGGTGCCATAAGTTGGTCTAACTTCTAAGATAATGCACAGTAGACGAATTACCTAGTACAAAAAGACTTTCCGCTTTAGGAGCTCTAGGGGCAGATGTCATATGTCTAGTTAAAGCATGCTATATAGAATTATTACTCAGATTGTCAAACAAAGTCCATGCTTCAGTCTGATTTTTCATCATAAAAGCTCCCCCACACTAGGCATCAACCATTTGTCTATGAGGCTCGGTCAAGCCATCATAGAAGCATTGCAGCAACTGCCATTTCAAAATAGTGTGGTGCAAACAAGACCTAAGAAGGTCTTTAAGTCTCTCCCAAGTCTTATAAAATTGTTCGCCCTCATATTGGGAGAAATTAATGATAGCTCTCCGAATGTCATTGACTATGGGGAAGTATTTCTTTAGGAACTCTTGTTGCATATGAGCCCAAGAAGTGATGGAGTTGGGTTCTAGGGGATTAAACCAATGCTTTGCTCTATCTTTGAGAGCAAAGGGAAAGTGACGCATTCTTAGAGCGTCCTCGGTGAACCATGCAACTTAATGGTAAAGCATTTTTTGAGGAATTCATTGAGGAGCTCGTAAGGATTTTCATTACTAAGCCCAAGAAAAGATGGTACACCTTGAATAGTGCTGGCCTTAATTTCATAGTGAGCTGCCATAATGTCTGGCAGCTGAAGACATGAGGGAAAAGTGTAAGTTGTAGGGAGATAGTGATCTCTCAGAGCAACGAGTTGTTCTCCCTAAACCATGGTCTCAGTGTTAAGCTCTCTTAGCAAATTAGAGTTCCTTTCGGTTCTAAGTTGTCTAAGAGTGTGTTGAATGTTAGGGTCGAAAGAAATTAATGGCAATGATAAAGAATGGCGACCTAACTTACACTAAGCTAAAAGAAACTAGAAAATAAATAAACAAAATAAAAACTCACAAACGGCCTAGAGATGTGTCTTTGGAGACAAACTGGAGTTGCTATACTGTCCTTGCAGGTGCGCTCGAGCTTAGGGAAGGCGCGCTCGAGCGTATTGATGCAGGCGGGTGTGCTCAAGCTTAGGAAAGGTGTGCTCAAGCATATTGCACAGAGTTTCCTTGATAATCCCGGACCTGTAACAGAAAAATAAGAAAAAAACAAAGAAAGCAAAACAAAGAACATGATTAGAATAATAAAGAGAATAAAAATAAAATAAAGAAAAAAAATTAAGTCAAATTCAACCCTTAAAACTTAACAACGCAACCGTTTAGTAGTCCTTGACAACGACACAAAAAATTTATGTGGTCTTTTGTGTGAAAAAATATCAATAATAAAATTACTACTCACAATTGAACAAATCCTTGTAGGATATGGCTGAGGGTGTCGAATTTCAACGACTGTGCTGGTGTTGTTATCAAGTTTACCAAGATTAAATCTAACTTAATTTAAAGAAGTTTGATTTGGTTTTTTGTTTTGAAAAGTAAATGCATAAAAGTAAAGGCAAAAGTAGATTATGATGAGTGAAAGAATAGGGGGTTGATTTCACCACTAACCGCATACAAATGGTCAATAATAAGATAATAATGGAAATTCCTTCTATACATGATAAGACTCGTGTCACTCGAGTAGTCAAGAAAATACCATTATTAAGAAATAAGTATAATTCATCTTCGGTTGGCACGGACCGTCTGCCTAACCTCTTGATTAGTAACACATAATCAAGGGATAAGCATAACTCATCTTCGATTAGTACGAATCGTCTACCTAAATTACATTAAAGTAGAGTGTAGAATGATTCGTCTTTCATTGTCATGGCCTATCAAACCCTCTTGATCATGTGTCAATTGAAACTGTTGTATAACAATCATTCATATAATCACAGAAAATACGAAGGATTGAGTTCAATCAAGATAAAAAGTTTTTTAAAACGAGAGAATAATTTCATAATGATTGAGAATAAACTTTAAAACCAATTCTCTAAGTTATACAACTATCATGCATATAGAATAATCCTAAATTAAGATACAATTAAACTATTGTTACTTAGAAAGGGTTACATCAACAGCATATTACGGAATTAGTTGCTCATGAAGGTGCTAGGATGGCCTTCTGCCATGTTCATCTTCTATTCAACTCTTCAAGCCTCCAAGAAGTTCTTTATTTGAATTATCTCTCTAAAACTAAGCATCCCTCTCTCGAGAAGTTTATGACATATTTATAGGGTTGAAAACAAACCCTAGGATCCCTTGGAGTCCCAGAAATGCTGGATTTCTGTCCTCTAGTCGAATTAGGAGACCTAGGCTTGTTTCCATATCAATTCTGCGTTTCTATCGAGTAAGTCAGCGAGAGTACACCCGAGCTCGCTTTTGGTGCGCTCAAGCTCACTTCTTCATTATCTTAAAATGTCATGTTTTAAGCCCATGATCAATGAAATTTCTTGCATTTTTATATACAACCCGAAAACACTAAAACAACACAAAATCGAAGTAACATTCGGCGCTAAGGAATTAACATATGCGAGTTAAGGGGCTTGAATGTGCAACATTCGACACTTATCATGGACCCGTTAACAACTCATAGTAATATATAAACGGAAGGTGAAAGTATAAGATCTGAGATTACAATAATCATAAGGTACACAAGTGTTGCATCAATCATAGGCTCGGAGCTTCCCACCAAAACAATAACCACCAAGCAAACCAGGTACTGCTAATCATTTGCCTAACATCTTCGTACAAGCGAACTGGCTTACACTCAAAACCCCCAACTTGCTACACTGAAATATACTACATAAGTATATGACCTAGTAAGTAAACCTTACTGATGTGGTCGTTTTGTGTACAAAAGTATCAATAATAAAGTTACCACTCACAATAGGACGAATCCTTGTAGGATAGGGCTATATTGAGGGTGTCAAACCTCAAGGACTCTGTATGTGTTGTTATCAAGTCTATCAAGATTAAATACAACTTAATTAAAAGAAAGTTGATTTGTTTTGAATATAAACTAATGCATAAAAGTAAAGACATAAAAGTAAAGATAAAAGTGACGAGAGATAGAATAGGGGGTTGATCTCCCCACTAACCGCATAACAATGGTCAATCACAAATTAATAAGAGAAATTCATATTATGCATGATATAGGGCTCATCTCACTCGAGTAATCAAGAAAATACCATCATTAAGAAATAAGTATAATCCATCTTCAGTTGGCACGGACTGTCCACCTAACCACTAAGATGTAGTACGATCTGTCTACCTAAATTATACTAAACTAGGGTGTAATACAATCCGTCTTTCTTAGGCATGGTCTATCTAACCCTCTTGATCATATGTCAATTAAAACCGTTGTATAACAATCATTCATATAATCATAAAAAATATGAAGGAGTGAGTTCAATCAATATAAAAGACTTTCTAAGACAAGATAAGAAATTCATAATGATTGAATATAAACATTAAGATCAATTCTCACAGTTATACAACCATCATGCATAATATAGAAAAATCCAAATTAAAATATAATTAAACAATTGTTACTTGGAAAGGGCTACGTCAATGCCCTATTACAGAGTTAGTTGCTCATCGTGATGCTGGGATGGCTCCTGCCATGATTTTCTCCTCTTCAACTTGTCAGGCCTTCAAGAAGATAATTTATATCTAAAACTAAGCACACCTTCTCTTGAAGCTTAGAGGTCTATTTATAGGGATCAAACAAGCCCTAAAAGCCCTAGGAATCCCAAAAAAACCGTACTTCAATCTCCTAGTCAAATTAGGAAGCAATCTAAGTCCAAATCGGAATAAGATTCGTCTAGATTTGAATTCTTAAATTTCAGAACAATTTTTGGCATAGCAAACATCCAAATTAGGAAAATCCTACTTTGTAATTATTTGTATTTGGGGTTAGCTTTCCAATGCCGCTGGTTTCACCTTAATCTGATACTTGAGCAGAAAGTTTTGGTCAAAATACTTAGACATGTGCAGAATCCAAATTTGAATCCAATCCGATTTTAACTCCAATTAGAGAAATTATGATTTAATCATTTTCTTGATTTGATTAAACTTAACCATATCATATAGGTCCTCTATTTTGATTGGTTAAGCTTAAACACATCTTCTAGGTCTTCTCAAAGTGTGCTTTAAGCCCAAAATTAATGGAATTAATTCTATTTTTCCTTTGGAACCCGAAAACACTAAAACAAAACAAAATCAAACAAATAACAATGCTAAGGAATTAACATATGCGAGTTAAGGGGCTTGAATGTGTAACATTCGGCGCTTATCACACCCCCAAAATTACATATTGGTAGTCCCTTAGCAATACAAACAAAAAATAAACTGGAAAACAACAAGATAAATCCTTCTTTCGTGGAATGTACGATATTTAGCATATGCAACAAGCCTTTTAACCCCTAGATATCCCTAGAGGACGAGTGAAGTCTTGTGAGGGTTTAATAGAAATGATACCCACAAACATTGTTACTACCATGTTATTCCTAAGAATGCAGCATCATAAAAATCATGGTTCTCATTCATTAGCAAGCTTAACAAAACAAACTTCATCTTCACAACTCCAGGAAATTAAGAATCAAGCTACTAAACATGGCATTATGAGATATGACAAGATTCAACTAGTGTAAAGTGAACTTTAACACACAGTCATGAGGTTTCAAAAACTAATCTCAATCATGCATGGTTCAATACTCAAAATTCACTGGACTCCCCATTGGATAAAACAACCAAGGCTTCTTTTTTTTTTTTTTTTTTTTTTTTTTTTTAATGCAGGTTGTGCAATGCTTAGCTCCATTAAGTTTTCTAATTGACCCATGTATCAAGTGCTAAGCCAATAACTCCCAAACTAGATGACTTTAGGGCATTCGGTGTAAACACCCCAAAGGGCTTACTAACTCGAGTAAAAAAGGCTATGAAGCTAAACTAGCCATGCTATTAATCAAACCAAACTTTCAAGGTTTTGACGCGAACACTCACTACTTAATGAGGCAAGAAGCCTGGTTACTCAGTGAAAAGCTTAAAGTGATCAATATTATTCTTTTTTTTTTTTTTTTAATCATGCCAAGGTTATTCCTCCAACAAGTTATCCAATTGCATTCAAGGCATTAACAACAGACATAATTGATCTCAAATTTCATGCCCCACAGACTACGTGCTAGTGTGCTTGTGAGAATCAAATTGAAAGAAGTAATATCTCATGTTGCCAAAGAAAGTTACAAAACTCTGAATCCCCTAGTCAAGTGATCATGTGTTCATCATGTTATGCTCACCAAAGAATTATAAATCAGAATTTTAAAATCAATTGCATGCTCAAGAATAACATAGCAAGAATTTTGGACAGTGTTTTATTCTTCCATACCCCCAAAATTGAATCACACATTGCCCTCAATGTGTATATAGAACCAAAAAACAAGAGCAAGAGGATAAAAATACTTGAATTAGTAGATGTAGGACATATCATAACCCCAAACTTGTATGCAAAAACACATGTCCTAAAAAAAATAAGTGATACACCAACCAAATACCAGTTAAGCGCAACACATTGTTGTAAAAATATAATGAAAGAATGAAAATGGAACAAAAATGGAGAAGACAAAACCTGGAAGGAGTAATGTACCCTGGACTAATGGAGGAGAACTCGAGTGCATAGGGCTAGCGCTCGAACCTATGAAGCTAACACATTTAATCAAAATATATGATATCCGCCAAGCCAATGGAATCCTCATCCTTGATGCGCTCAGTGCTTTTTGACCCTTAATTTAAATTTGAAGCACCAATCTTTTCTCATGTTGGACCAAAGAGAATGAATTTTACCTACAGATAGGTAATTCTAAATGTCCATAGATCGAGGTAGATCACTCTGAGTATTCTCAAACAGTTTCTCATTCGGAAGGGAATCATGAACTGGAATAAAATGAGGAGAATACTAAAGGAGTTTTTCTACCTCGATAGTCTCTTTTTTGCTCGTCTAACAGCTCTAACAGACTACTCTCTTGGCATCTTGGTAAGTCATAAGCAATGATGACTGGGAAAGTGTCATCTGTCCCTAAAAATGAAGATTTCTGATTATCTGTAATAGGGGTTCGGGGCTCATATGGCATCTCAAGAATAGGAGTTGATGGTAAAGAAGCCTCAGTGCTTACTTCGTTGCCTTTTTCCCGATGTAGATCATGTGAGGTCTCAATTTGCTCCTTCTTCCTCTCTTCCACGTGATTTTTGACCAATTCTTCACTCCACAATGTGGTGATAGCTTGCTCATGATAAAAATTACTCTCATCCACAATGTAGTGTCCATCAGGATTGACCACCGACTGACTTTGAAGCTCTTCTTCTTCTCTATTGAGGATATTGATGATTTGTTCAACGTGAGCTTCTATCTTGGCGTCTATCTCAGCGAAGAATTGACGGTGAGAATGTACCATCTCCTATTGAGATTTCACAATCTAATTAGTTTCCCTGATAAGATTGAATACCTTATCTTTAAAGTTAGAATCTGACAAAAGAGATGGCTCCTCTTGGTATTGTTGTTGTGGAGGCTAGTAGATGGGAGATGTCTCCTCTTGGTATTGTTTTTGTGGAGGCCAATAGATGGGAGATGACTCCTCTTTGTGAGCTTCTATCTTGGCGATGGATTGAGAGTGCAGCAGTTGATTATTGGCCTCTAATCTGCTGAGAATAGCGAATGCCTTTTCTTCAAAGTCAGAACACTTCGGAGGAAGTGGTTTGGTCTGATACTGCTGTTGTGGAGCTGATATTGAGGGGAATATGATTGATCATTAAACTATGGATATGATTGATGGTGCAGTTCATGAAATTGTGGAGCATGATTTCTAGGAGCTTGAGCTTGCCACGAGAGATTAGATTGGTTGCTCCATACCGGGTTATAGAGGTCATTCCTCGGTCTAAAGAACGGTGTGTTCATATGCTTAAAAGAATAGTTAGAAAATTGTCTCGTTGTAAGACAATCTCTAACATGGTGATAAGATTTTAGCAATATAAACATGGTCAATGGGGTGTTGGAATGTCTCCCCACAAGACTAAAATAACAGAAAGAAAATAAAATAACAAAAGGAAAATAAAACAAAAATAAAAATAAAAATAAAAACTCACAAACAACCCGAAGCTGTGCTGGAAATTCAGGGCTGGAACCAGGCAATGTGCCGAAGGTGCGCTCAATCGTACTATAGAGTGCGTTCGAGCGCATTATTGACAGAGGAGAGATGTAGGGATGATGTGCTCGTGCGCAGCTTGCTGGAATTGGCAAGTGTGTGCAGATGCGCTTGATCACACTTAAGGATGCGCTCGAGCGCAATGTCGACAGTAGAGGGGCGATGCGCTCGTGCACCGCTTGTTGGACTCTAGCAGTGTGCGTAGGTGGGCTCGATCGCACTGCAGGATGCGCTCGAGCACAATGCCGATGCTGGAGAGCCTGCGTACCTACGGACCTGAAAAAACAAATAAAACCAAGAAAAAACAACACAAACAAAAAAGGGAAAAGAAGAAACAGAAAATCAAATAAATAAAAATATAAAAGAATCAAGTTAAGTTCATCTTTAAAACTTAACAACACAACCGTTAAGCAGTCCTCAGCAACGACACAAAAAATTGATCTAGTCGTTTTGTGTACAAAAATATCAATAATAAAATTACCACTCGTAATAGGACGAATCCTTGTAGGATAGGGCTATCTTCGGTTAGCACGAACTGTCTACCTAAATTACACTAAACTAGGGTGTAGTACAATCTGTCTTCCCTAGGCATGGTCTATCTAATCGTCTTGATCATATGTCAACTAAAACCGTTGTATAACAATCATTCATATAATCACAGTAAATATGAAGGATTGAGTTTGATCAATATAAAAGACTTTCTAAGCCAAGATAATAAATTCATAATGATTGAATATAAATATTAAGATCAATTCTCACAATTATACAACCATCATACATAATATAGAAAAACCCAAATTAAAATACAATTAAATCATTGTTACTTGGAAAGGGCTACATCAACGCCCTATTATAGAGTTAGTTGCTCATCGGCGTGCTGGGGGCCTCCCGCCATGATCTTCTCCTCTTCAACTTGTCAGGCCTCCAAGAAGATAATTTATGTCTAAAACTAAGCACACCTTCTCTTGAAGCTTAGAGATCTATTTATTAGGATCAAACAAGCCCTAAGAATCCCAGAAAAATCGTACTTTAATCTCCTAGTCAAATTAGGAAGCAAACCAAGTCCAAATCGGAATAGGAGTTGTCCAGATTTGCGTTCTTAAATTTTGGGGTGATTTTGGCATAGCAAGCGTCCAAATTAGGAATATCCTATTTTACAATGATTTGTACTATTTTTAGTTATCCTGCCAATGCCACTGGTTTCACCTCAATCTAATACTTGAGCAGAAAGTTATGGTCAAATTTGAATCCAATCCAATTTTAACTCTAATTAGAGAAATTCTGATTTAATCATTTCTTTGATTTGATTAAACTTAACCACATCATATAGTTCATCTATTATGATTGGTTCAGCTTAAACACATCTTCTAGGTCTTCTCAAAGTGTGCTTTAAGCCCAAAATTAATAGAATTAATTGTATTTTTCTTTCGGAACCTGAAAACACTAAAACAAAATAAAATCAAACAAATAACAATGCTAAGAGGTCAAGGGGAGTCTCTTTTATAGGGGAGGGGGCGTGGATAAAACTAAGAGGGTAGATAATAGGTTAAAATTACTTTTTGGACTGTTTCGAACATTCGGTGTACTATTGCCCAAAGTTCTAGGGTTGCATGTCAAATGTTTGTGTAGTCCAAGGTCGAACATTTGATGCTAGAGTTTTGATCATACGTTTGGTGGTCCACGATTAAACATTCAGTCAAAGTTAAGAAGTTGAAGATTTTGGTTTTATTTCATTAAAAAAAATTTAAACAATTTTAAGGAACGGTTGCATTATAAAAGTGATTAATTCCTAAGAAAGTATATATATATATTTTGGGTTTTTAAAAATTTGAGACATCAGAACAACCTCCTATCTCTAGCATCATCATCATTCTCCCAAAAATCAACCAAAACCTTTATACGACAAACCTACACACTCTAGTACGAAAATACATCTTTGAAAAAACTAAACAGTAACTAAAGATTCTTAATACAAGGAAAGAAACAAGATTTGAGCATAGGCAGCAATTAAGGCACTCTTAACCCTAGTCTTAGAGCGCCGTGTTACAATCCAAGAGACAGGGTGTAGGGTTTTATTCTTAGACTTACACCCTTTGTGGTGTTTAGAGATAGATTTCGTTCTTGTTCTCCAAGAACTCAAGAGCCTATAAATAGAGGAGCATGTAGACATTGTGTTAGGTTTTATAAATTGACCTTATACGGTGTGTCAAAACATGTTTAAGATATCGTTTCATATCCCAAGTGGTTTGGTGCAAAAAAGGTTTTGGGATTAGGATTTTGGGAGTTTTCTTCATGATCGTGATATTTTTGGGAGGAAGCCTCCTAAGCTCACTAAGTAACTTTTTCATGACGACGTCACCATTTTGTCATGAAAAAATTAGATTGCCTCGCTCAAAAGCTCACTATTTCATTTTGTCATCATTTCCTCCTTGCGAAATGTGTTCAAGAAGTTGCTGTGTAGTTTATCACAACATCACGATCCCGTCATGTTGAAAGTTCCAAGATCTAACAAGTGCTGAAGAATTTTGTGTTTTAAAGAGATTTAGCACTTGAACATCACCTCGAGGTCATTTGGAAGTCGTGACAACATCCATGACAGTTATGGACATCAAATGGGCATCAAGAGAAAGTTGTAACGTCCCTAGGTTGTTTTGGGACATCATCTACTCATCATAACAAGTTCCTGACAAAATCAGATAGAAATTTCGGCATCATGTCATCATGAAGAGTTCCCGACAAAATCAGGCAGTAAGTTTAGTAGGATTTTCATCATGACAAAACTATAGTGTTTTTGAAAATTTTGAGCCATTTTTGACATAGAAAAAATCATAATTTAAAGAAGCTTGTGAGACAAAAATTTGTAGACCTGGGAATGATGTTTCTAACACCGCTTAGTTTGTATAATTTGGAGCTTGGGATCAAAAGTTATGGCCAAGATACCTTGACTGGTCCGGTTTCCTTTTTCACAAAATTTCAGTTTTTTCTTTTCCTCTTCTATAAATAGAACGAGATGCTTATTAGATCATTTGGGAAAACCAAACACAATTTTTTAGAGAGAACCTTGAGGTTCTTGCTTCTCCTTTGTTTCAAGAGTTGTACACAAAGTCTAGAGCTTCCCCTCTCTTGATGTGAAGATTTCCCCCTTCATCATTGTTGTACCAAGTGAGATTTTGTAAAAAGCTTCAAGCTTTCACTCATTTGGGTTGATTTTGTTTTTGTTTAAACAGCTCCCATACACATCCTTCAATCACCGAGGAGTTTACCGATGGATCGGTAAGGAGATGCTTTCAAAAAAGATTGTCGAACGAGGAGGCAAGCAGGAAGCTTGTTGATCTTATAGAGTCTAGGGTTGTAAGTTTCCTTGTGTTTGTAATTTGAATCTTCTTATAGTGATTTTCTGGATTTGTCTACCCTAGAGTAGTTTTTCCCTTTGATTTGTTCAAAGGATTTTCCACTTTGTCAACAAATCTTTGTGTTGTGAATGTGTTCTTTATTTTGTGGTTTTGTTGTTTATAGTCTCTAATTAAATATTTTTAATTTGTGATTTATATTACTTTTTTGCTAATTTGGGGGTAGAACATGATCTTAGTGTTCTTTCACATTGGATATACATACAACATTGAGCATAATACTGAATACTCTTGAGAGCCCACCTCATGCTCCTCTTCAGTCATTAAGGAGAAGATCTTAAGGCTCTAGAAATTCCAGAGGCAGCAGTGTAGTGAGAGAAGCAAGAAGGAAATAGCTTTTTTCGAGTAGCTAAGGAGTGGTCATTTTTTTAAGTAAAAACGATTTTGTTGTTTTTATTTTTTAAAGCATGATCTTTCCATAGTATCCTATAGTCCATCAATGGGATATTTCGTTGTGCATATGGTGTAGGGGTGAAAATGCGAGAGGATAGTAACCGCCCCCATCTGCTATCCGCGCTTATCCACTATCAGTTATCCAAATATGTGGATTCAGATAATAACTATATCTACATTCCCTTTAATTTAATTCATTAAAACAACATCATTTTGGATTTGATAAATTTATGAGCTTTAGGTTATGTTAGTTTTTTATTTTTTTCTACCATCGTCTCAAAGTCATACCTCACGTTTCACACCTCACAATCAGAACCCATATATATATATATATATATATATATATATATATATATTTTAAAGTTTGTCGGATTTGTAATTTATGTTTTTTATATTTACTAGATTTGTAATGTTATTGGATTTCACTGTTGGGAAACTCTTCTGATTTGTTCTTATTTAATTGCCTTATATGTTCTTCCTTTATTACTATTTTCAAATATTTTTTCCCACCACCAACTATAGATAGATGATACAAGAAGCTAAATAATGTATGAGATGAAAATTTCATGGCAAAATGATTAGCAAGTGTGATATGAATAATAATGTTCAACGCTCATTACCTTATATGCGGATGGCGGAAACTAACCGCAATAACCACTCAGATGCAGATAGTAGTTGCATGATGCAGATGCGGATACCAAAAACTATTATCCGCATTTTGCGGACGCGGATGCGGATATTGCTAATAATCGCATTTGCATCCGCATTTTCACCCCTGAATGACGATGTACAATATCCCAACATTCTTGCCTAAGTTTGTTACCCTTATCTTTCCTATAGTGGATAGTAGAAGAGGGAAAAAAAAAGTAGATGAGTGATAAATAGAGAAATATTGCTAATTATTAGATAGCAAATGAAAGTGACAAAGGAGTGCATGAGTTGGATATCATTACAGCATTACATTTTTTAAGCGTTTTAAATACAACGATATTAACGAAGCTGGTACCAAAGTTGGTTTAAGACTTGTTCAATATAGTGGTGTGACTAAGAATCCCAAGAGATATAGAGATTGGATGGTTGGAAATTATCTTTGTGATATTATTTCTTGTTTGGAGAAATGATACACTAAATTTTGCCATTATAGAAAACAACCACTCTTTGGCTTTTGAGTAAAACTTCTACTTCTTGCTTCTCCAATAATATGTGTAGTATCAAGGATTATAAGACCTTCAGATCTTTTCATCAATATTTGACAATAACAAAGGGAGTGTGGGCTCCTTTCTTGCTCTTTAAAACTATAACTTAGTTTGAAGAGCTAACTCAAGAATATTATTTTTTTAGTAAAAACTAAAAAACCGTAGAGATTATATGTTTTGCAAGAACTTCAAGCTTCTCTATTTATAAGCTTGGAATATTATGAGAGGTTTGAAAACTACTCCATGTGGCAGTACTAGGAGGGGTAGATAGCTAGGGCTTGTAAAACCCTAGCCTCCACCTCCTTAGTTGTGATGTATAGGGCTAGAGAATTACTCCTTGACCCATGTGTCGACTACTAGTCTCTGGGGCTTGGATTTTATCCAAAGCCCAGTCTCCCTCTCTTGTATCTTCTGCACAGTTTCTCTCTAATCCACGTTTTTAATAAATTAAAACAAGCATCATAAAAAATAAGAAAGCCCTACTTGGTTAAATTGCATCACGTTGGTGAGGGACCAGAAGGAAAAAATAAAAACTAGCTCTAAATAGTCCCGACTTTCATGAGTCACTATTTAATTACAGTTGATTCTACTAAATAATTGTAATTACAATATAGTTTATATTTTTTTATTAAAACAATTAATCACTTTGACTTACTTAATATTTACTTTTGATTCCTCCATGAAATCTTTCGTAACCGTGTTAAGGCTAAAGGTATTATTACTTAATTCTCTACATCTTTTATCTTTGAGTCATTGATTTTATTATTATTCTCGTACTTATGAAAGTCTTATGACATGTACATTATTTCAGTATTCCTTACGAAAATGCTCCGGCAAGAGATTGAGAATAATTTAATCCATAAAATTTATTTCAAAGGAAAATTTTCTTATCATTTTCAAGAAAATGACTTGGATTCCTTTTGGAAAAAAACTTTCTCACAATGCTACATGTGATTATCCAATACACAGTGAATGTTGACCACATTAAAGGTCTCACCCACAAATGTGTCATAGCAATATCCTCTTAACATATGAGCACATTCCTTTCAGGATTTATAATCAATATCATAAGTAGGCTTTAGGAACAATAGTCTTTCCTATCGACAATATTTTGTGGAAAGACAACTCTATGGTCCATTCAGTGATAACACCTACACATCAATCTGAAGCCTCCAGCTTTGCTTGATTAAGGTAGATCATTAACATTTGATATGTAATAGTCTTCACAAATGGAATACTCAATTCCATTACCAATTGCGAATTACTCAAAGTTTAAGACTATAAGGCTTATGGAGTAAAACCTTGTGTGATAACCCCGTTACTCACACCATAAACCATATTCAATGAAATACAAGCACCTTTCACATGCATAACACATAATTATAATAAGCATGTAAAATACTATTTATTTAAATAATTTAATCACTGCATAACAACTTATATTCATTACAAAATTTGAATGTCAACATAAAACATTGATATAAAATCATTTGAAATTTATGGCACAATTCCCAACATAATGTTGTGCTCTTTGTTGTGCATTATTTGCTAAAATGGCTTGCTTGTCCACAATGGTAGCACATCCTAGTGCCTAGTGCCTACTCTACATGGTCCTCCGTGGACCTTGTTGCACTGCCAATACGGTGGCAATGGTAGGTTCCACTAAGGTAAAATTGAATTTGATATTTAGCGCCTCGAGGTTGGCCTTTGGGTTGGGTAACCTCCCATGGCCATCCTTTTGACCACCCTCGCTCCTCCTCATGGCACCAATTGGACGAAAGTCCTCTTCCTTTGATCTATCATTGCCGCTAGCAACTTTTTCAGGTGCTTCTTGTACAAAGAAGCCTAATTCACCTATTGCGAAAAGTTCTTTATCTCGAAACTAGCCATCTGAGTTCCAATGTGAGCATTCATACCTCTCTCAAACTTCTTCGCCTCATCCGAAATGAGGTACATAGAAAACTACAATAGTTTGGTGAACTTTGCGGCATACTTCACCACTGTCATGCTTCTCTGCACTAGGTCCATGAATTCCTCAACCTTAGCCTCTTGCACCACTTTAAGGAAAAAATGGTCATTAAACTCCTCCTTGAACGAGGCCTAAGAAATGACTTGTCCAATTCCCAACTCCATCATGAACAATGCCTTCCTTGCTTGCACCACTTCTTGGCTTCTCCAAAGAACTTTAGGTGGTGTAAGTTACCTTATGCTCCTTAGTATAGTCGATAGTGTTAAGAAGTTGTGACCCAAATAATTAATTAAGCTTAGGTAGCTTAGTTAGAGGGTTAATTTGGACTTTGGGTCACTAAGAACAGCTGGAAGGGCATTTTGAAAATTTTGGACTTTCTAATCGGACATACGCCTGGGGACCACTGTACATACACTCTTGTTTTTAGTAAGGACGTACGCAGGGGGACCACCGTATGTACGCCTACAAAATAGTATACAGACGCAGACAATAGTACACGGACATACGCAGGGGGACTGCCAGACGTACGCTACTTTTGCGTTAACCCTTGGATAATACTTGGTTGTACGCTACAGCCTTTGGATCACTGGATAAATAGTATCGGACGTACGCTCCAATAGTACCAGACATACGTTGCTTTTCAGACCATCCTTGTAGCACCTCGCCCTTACCCCCTCACCCTATCACGCTCATTTCAGCCCCTAAACCCTCTGGAGACCCCTGGTGAGTGTTTTGTGAGTTTTGAGAGTTCTTAGAGGTTTTGCTTCAAGGAGGTAATTTTCAAAGCTTAACTTGTTCCTTAGTGGTTATACTGTTTAAGTTCTTTTCATAGTTAGCTTAGTTGGTAGTTTGTAGCTTCTAGTTATGTTGTTTTCCTTGATCTTGATTTAAGCATGGGTTAGTGTTTAATTCTTGTTGGACGTATTTCCTTTTGCATGGAGGTATTGTTTTGAAATAGGAGGTCCTAGAAATCTTTTTGGTAGCTCTAGAACTAGTTGCGAGGATAGGAGGACGGTTGAACCAAATGAGGTTCTACATGAATCTTCTAGGCAGACGTACAGCCACAAGACCGGACGTACAAGCCTTCTGGGCGGATGTATAGCCATGGACCCGAACATAAGGTCAAAAGTGTTCCAGGGAAAGCCACGTTGGCCAGTCATCCGATAACCTCTATTTTCATGTTCTAGGTTCGTTTTAGTTGGATTTAGAACTAATGATAGGTCTTTTCTCAGTATTCGAGATTATGGAGCATCAAGAGAATTTTATGTAGGAGCCTTACGACCCAGGTGAGTACAAACTCACATGGATGCTTGTTGTTACTTTTCCCGCATTGCATGTCTATTTTATATATATATCAAACATGCATATTTTACAACTCTCATGAAATACATTTTGGAACGACTGTGAACTCTCTTTTGCAAAAATGTATGTTGATTAATAAGATACTGATGAGCTTTGTAAAACCATGCTTGTAAAAGACGGATAAGATTAATTGTATCGTATGACATGGCACACTAGTACGTGCGGGATAACGGCTATGGGCTTACTATACAGGTTAACTTTAATGGTCAAATGTGTGTGTGTGTGTGTGTAGGCTTTGAATCCAATGGTTTCGTGACCAGCGCATCCATTCCTAAATGGTTGGTCATTATAGGACGGACATCATTAGTGGTGTGGGCCACCTGATGTCGGACTTGGTCATTCCACTAATGGGATGGACGACAACGTACAATATCCGAGGTACCGGTGTTGTATTACAGGTCTCTCGGGACAGCGCCAACGCTGCTGAGAAGGAGTGATATCTTGGGTAGACCATACTATTGAAATATGACATGATTCTCATATTATAAGCATATATTATATCTATATTGCATTCTTGATAAACTGTCATCTCGTAATGTTGCATGTGCTTTATAAACAACTGAGTTCACTATTTAATGACGGGCACGTCATGTGCATTTATACTCACTAAGTCGTCGGACTTACCCTTGTATTATTTTCTTTTTTCTCCATATGTTTATGAGGTTATAGATAGTTTAGCATAAGATGGATACCGTGAAGCATCCGGTTATTGTGGAGGAATCAATCCGGGAGATGCTTGAGGACATATTGCAAGCTTAGGCGGGTACTTATGATAGCTAGTACTTTTGAGTTATGCTGTAAACCTAGGGGCTTTGATGTATTCTTGCATATTAAGGTATAGCATAGATCCCTTGTAAAGATGACTTGTATAGTGTAATTTCAGCTAGTTTGATGTTTCTTGGTAGATGCTGTAGTTGTAATGATTAATGTTTATAGAACTTTAATACTTTTCGCTGCTTAGTATTCTCTCTTTTCGTCGAGTAGAGGTCCTTGAATCTTGTCCCGCAAGGGATAAGGTTGGGAGATGAACCGTGGAGTTAATTACCAGTTAATTAATTTTCAAGGAGTTACAAATTGATTATCCTATGCATTGGAGTAATCTTTCTCCTAAGGCTATCTTGATTAAATTCAATCGTCTATAGAGCCAAAAGTCACTTTGATAACAACTATAACGCGCCTAAAATTAATTAACTGGTAATTAACTTGTTGTACCTCCCCAAACTTATTTATCTAGTAAAAAAGACGAAAGGATAACTAGGACCCTCATTAGAGAGCAACAAAAAAAGTCTAAGTCACTTGAACTATAAGATAGCCATCACAATAATAATGAGAGCAAAATACTAAAGCATCAAAGTATAACTTAACTGAAAGATAACATCAAGTATCTCGGTCGAAGACTGTTCACCAAGTATCAAAATATTACAAACCAAGTCTAAACGCCATCCAATCATCAAATACAAAAGATAGGAAACAGTACAACCTAAGTCTAAAAGTCCAGTTCACCAATGCCGTCAGATAACTACTCCAACATTTTAGGGCGACAAAACAACCTTCCACACCCATAAATGGCCTATGAACCTATCAACAAGGTTCTCATTATACTTGAGCCATAGGTAATCAAGCAAAATAAAGTCCAACTCATCAAAGACATGTCAAGCCAAATCCTCCAAAGTCATAATTTCCTTCTCAATTCCCTAGGCTCCATCTTCTAACGGGTAATTTGTTGTAAAACAAGAATGTTTTACAGGTGAAAACATATCAAAGTGTAAGTCCATGACTTACTGTCATCAAGTGGTGAACTCAACAATTTATAAAAGATTTATAAATCACATGCAACATTATGCAATAGAGTTCTTATCAAAATAACAATGCAGAAAATCATGTTGATGCATTATAATAATATATGTTATTACATGTGAATAAGTCATAGCTACTTTTCATATGGTCTATCCCTTCCGTTAACACTCTTACAGTGAGTTTTACGCATTCTTGAAAGAACCTCTAGTACAACACCGATGCCTCAGTAAGGTACAATGGTTAACCACTACTAGTGGCCTGATAAGGTTCAACCTCGGGTGATCTGCACTACTAATAATGCCATAGGTTGTGACCACCATCCATACATGGCTGCGCTGGTCACTCTAGGCAATGGATCCTAGGCAAACAACATAAACATAAACTCTAGACCATAGGGTCAAGCCCATATAATAGTATTCCCATGTTCTACATACTTCACACATTTTTCCAATGGAAGCCATGTCATACAATGCAATTATTCATTTCATTTTCCATGCATGTATTTATAAAACCCAAACGATGCCTCATTTCATTTTCAAACACCCATGTACACAAAATAGAGTTCACATCATTACAAAATATCTTATGTGAGTATAAAGCATGCACGTTTGATAATAAAAATAGACATACTATAAAGCTTTGATAAAAGTTTCCATGTGAGTTTCACTCACCTTTGTCTGAAAAGTTCTCTGGGTAACCTCCTCAAAACCTCAAACACCGTCTTTTGTGAAAGGCTCTATCATTAGTCACACGTTTATACTAGAAAACATCTAAAAACCCTAAAATTGGACTTTTGGGCATTGTACCAAACTAATAGATCGATTGTTACTGCCATCAATCAATTGTTCTCACTGCTCGGTGGTTGCCATCCACGATCAATCGTTCCTCAAGACTATCAATCATCCACTAGGCAGGAACTCCAAAAGGTCATACCTTTAACTCATCTAACACATTCTAAACCCAAATGCACTTATCAATACCATTTTAAGCTCAAATTAGACTTTAAAACAAACCTTAACAACAAAGTTCAAATCTTTCTGCCAAAAATAAATCCTTTCTATCAACCAACACAAGGCCCTTCCCAACACACTCCAAAAATAAAAGGATCTATTAGTTATCATCTGTAACTATAACTTGTTGAAGGCAAGATGAATGAAATAATCATTTATTCTAAAAGATTCCAACTTCCTAACCCTAGAATCATCATGAACCTATCAAAATCATTCTAAAACTCTCTGACAACAAACCCACACATACACACACACGAAAACATATACTAAACAAAAATTAAGAAAGGATTAAACAAGCATACAACATGAAATAAATCAAGTTTTAGATGTCAAGTTTAGCTTTCTTAAAGGTAAAGACCCCAAACCCTCAAAAAGCTTTCCTTCTCCTTCTCTCTCTCTCTCTCTCTCTAGTGTTCGATGGCTGAAGGGAGAACAAAAGGGACTTAAGGGTTGTCCAAGGCCCTTAAATAAGCTTACCTTAACATACCCATGCTGAACTAGCAAATTCTTACTCGCATGCAGACTGCATTGATTGATCATTTAAAGTACCAATGGATTGTTCTGCTTGGTGCCATACTGATCGTTCATTCAAGAACACCGATTGATCGTTAGCTTTTTGAACAATACCATTCAATCCATGTAGCCTACGATTAGTGAGATGGAAGACCTTAATTTGGCGCCTAAGGTGGGGAGCAATTTGAGGACTCATGACGTTAGGCTCTTAGGTAGCATCTAGACCTAGATCTTATTGTGAGTTGAGTTTAGACAAACTATTTTGGGAAGAGAACTCCACCATAGCATGTATTTCATACTAAATGTGCTTATTCGACCAATAGTGGAGGTAAGTTAATCAATCCCTACTTCCTCGCCGAGTAAGTCATATGTGAACTTTGATTATATCACTAGTTTGAGGTCTTAGTGTCTGTTAATTTAGCATGTTGCCTACACCTATGAATCGTGCGTCTAAAAGGACATTGATGGGAAAGCAATTGGGCAGAAACATATTCATAAGAGAGCGAAGGGAAGACTATTTGGTACATATCTATATTGTGTTTGTACTCATTGTTGGCATGTTGTGTAGCTTCTTGGATATTGCAAAATAAACATGGCCATGTCGTGTTTTTTGTGGAAGTTATAAGCATTACTCTAAGATATTCGACTTAAGAGGTGTTAGTTTTTTTGTTTGCTAAATTCGGTGATCAAAACGGACGCTTCAAGTACCAAGAATCATCCCTAATGCAAGATCGTCTATGAGAAATATCAATCTCCATGCTAGGATGTCTGGGCATGAAGCAAGCCTATCTAGACGCGAGTTTCCGAGAGCTTCAACGCTGCCGCTTGCAAGTCGTCTGAACCTTGGTTGGACACACCGAGCTACCATCTACAAGCCATCCGCACCCTGTCTGGACACGCCGCACGAAAAGTCTCTCAAGTTAGCGATGTTGCCCTAGATCCTTCCGAACACGAATACTCCCTGTCCAGATAGCACATATCTAAAACCATTTTTAAACGTGTGTAAAGTGTGTGACGTGTCTACGGTTTTAGGGACTCATATATATTCATCTCTATTGTTAGAGAGAGGTATGAATTCAACATCTGGAGTTCAGCAATTTTGTGCTAAGAGAGTATTTGTTATAAAGCATTAATTCTCTCTTTTAGAGTTAGAGGTCATGTCTTCATCCACAAATCCAAAACAACCAAAGTCTACCGGAGTTCCGGTAAAGGAGATCACAGAGAAGAAACATTCTAGAGGTTCTCGGAGAACTACTGCGGTAGTGGGCAAGTGGATCGCTTGTCTAGTACACGTGATTGTCAATTGCAAGGTTTTGTAAGTGTTGACATTGTGTAATTTCTCGTTATTCTATTGTGAGTGATTTCCTCGGTTTGGCTGCCCCGAAGAGCTTTTACTTTTAAAAAGTTTTCTAAAAGGTTTCCTTTTCGTAACCAAATATCTTTGTTCTTTAATATTCATTGCATGTCTATATTTGGTTGATTATTCTGTGTTAGGCCTAATCTATTTCCGCACTCTTTTTGTGAAATTCCCATACAATCAAAATAGGTGTAAATTGGAGTCATTTAGATTTTTCAATTGGTATCAGAGTGGGTTCGCTTTGTGAAGGATTTAGTTCCTAAGTATGTGATCTTATCAACTTTCTAGATGTCTCAAACTCTTGATTGTTTCGAAACTGTTGATAATACTTTTTGTGAAACTATGTCTTCTGATAAACAATATTATTCTGATTATGATTATGATAATGAACTTGATCTTTAGGAGACTTATAATTTGTTGTTTAAGAAATTCTTTGAGTTGCAAGTTATTAATTCCAAGAATTTAAAGCAACTCAGAGAGGCTAAACATGATAAAGATGATCTGATTGCTGAATTGAGTGATTCTCTTGATTTGTGTAAAAATTTGAAATCTGAAAATCATGTTTTTGCTAATAAAGTTGAGTCATTAGAGAATGAATTAAAGGAGTCCAAAACTCTATTGGAAAAATTCTCTAATGATAATCGGGAAAAATCCACTTTACCCCCATGAAGTTTCAGGTGTTTTTCAATTTGAACCCAAAAGTTTAAAAATTTGCAATGTACCCCCCTAATGTTTCAAAAATTTTCAATTTAAACCTTCCGTTACTAATTTCCGTCAAATTGGACGGAAATCTATGAAATTACGTAATTACCCTCATACCTTATTTTTTTAATCTTCGTCCAATTTAACGGAAATTAGTAACGGAAGGTTTAAATTGAAAATTTTTGAAACATTAGGGACCCATATTGCCAATTTTTAAACTTTGGGGTTCAAATTGAAAAACCCCTGAAACTTCAAGGGGGTAAAGTGGATTTTTCCCATAATCTTGACCAAATTTTGCATACCCAAAAGTCAACTTGTAATAAACCTGGGATTGATTTTGACAAGATTATTGTTCCTTCCTCCTTGCTTCTTCTTCCAAGAAAGCTTTTGTTGAAATAGAAAACATGGAAGAGCCATTGGCTAACAGTAAGCTATTTGCTATTTGTCCCTCAAGAAGAAGAGGTAAAGAAGTCTTGAAGAAAAAGAAGAAAACAACCATTGCGACCTCAAGAGGTAAGAAAGGTAGGTACTCTCATGCTGAGCACCTTTTACCTAGAAGCAACTCCAACACTGTTTACCCTGCTAGGAAACAACCTTCCCAAAGGTTTATTCCTACTTGTCATCATTGTGGCAAACTTGGTCACACTAGACCAAATTGTTATAAGCTGACACCTTGTGAGCCTAAAAGTGAGATTTCTTTTTCTAGGAAAGTTGTTGAGGGGTTGTGCAAAATGATGAAGGGAGTGTTAATTAGGGTAAATGATTTGGACAAGAGACACAATTTTGTCTCTGAAGTCAGAAAGGTTTCAGTTAGGAAGGATGATACCATTCACCATTTGAGGGGGAGTGGTAGTGATATCACCTAGACTTAGGTGATTACATGACATGCCTAGGATTGCATATCTTGCTCATCATTCACATCTTAGTGCATGTGATTTTGTGTGCATAACTTCTTAGTTTTGCATGTTTTTATGTTTGTATATAACATCTTGTTATGTTCATAGTTTTACATTATATACAAGTTTGCTTTGAGAATTATGCTCTATGGCACAATTAAAAAGGATTTCACTAGAAATTCATGTGTTGTGATATTGGAAAAGTATATGGACGAAATGTTGTTTGAGGACCACCAAGTTTCTTGTCTACATGCCGATCTTATGTCCATACACATGTGATGACTAGTGAATTCCTAGAAAAATAGTTTTAAACCAAATCATACTCTATAGAGGACCTACATGATATGGTGAAAGTTTAAGGCTAAAGCATGCCCTTGTGATGTGCCTCTGGAATTCTCATCTCATACATGTATCCTAGAATGTTTAGGACTTTTGTTTTACATGTATTGATCCTTGTTTTACTTTCCTATAATAGTTTTGTTTTGTTAATATATATGGAAAAATTGCTGGTGTTGTGTGGCACCTTGAGTTGTTAAGATTGAAACATTCATTGAATGCTCTTCAAATGCTTTTTGAGATATCCTCATAACTTATGTGCCTTGGGAAAACACATAGCATACTTAGGTTGATTATCTTTGAAAAACCCTAATCTTTCCAAAATTACACCTATTCTTAATGTATAGGTGTTTCACACAATATTATGTGGAAATAGATCTGACCTAACAAATAATAATTAACCAAAAATAGATATGCAATGAACAATAAAGAACACAGATATTTTGGTTACGAAGAGGAAACCAATTAAAGAACTCTCTAATTGTAAAACCTCTCCAGGGCAGCCAAACCCAGGAAATCAACTAACTCAGTAAAAGAATAAAGGATTACAAGATGTTCACACTTACAAAACCTTCGCAATTGACACGATCTTGTATAAGACAAGCGACCCACTTGCCTTCTACCGCAGTAGCCCTTTCCAGAGACAGCTGGCACAATCCTTCTACGTGATCTCCCTTCACCGGAACTCCGGTTGACTTCACTTCAACAATCAACAAATAAACACAAACGATCACTCTAAGAGAGAGAACAGACAGACTCTCTTAGCACACGACGGCGAATTCTAGATCAGAAATCCGTCCCTCTATCTTCCTATAGAGATGTATTTATAATAGTCCCATCATACCTAGACCTAAGAAATAGTTTATATTCATTTAAAAC
The DNA here is from genome assembly GCF_901000735.1 of Corylus avellana. Taxonomy (NCBI): domain Eukaryota; kingdom Viridiplantae; phylum Streptophyta; class Magnoliopsida; order Fagales; family Betulaceae; genus Corylus; species Corylus avellana. The sequence goes on along the minus strand of NC_081543.1, from coordinate 19,291,289 downwards.
TGTTACAGGTACGCGGCGTCCGGATGGGAACATGTGCCGTCCGGACGGGACAACAAAACACAGCCAAAACGTGTTTTTAACACATGGCCATCTGCAATCTCGTCCGGACGAGATTGCACACGAGCCATTCCGCCCAGCTTCGTAGTCTTCTCTTTATGGCTCGTTTTGACCCAGTAAACATTGGAATTAGCTAAACCTTATGAAACATGACTTTGTAGATCATTAAGCTATCTTTCCAACACCACAACGATTGCTCCAATCAGAGGTCTGAAACTCAAGATATGACCTTTTTAGTAAACGTCGTCTAGATAGGATTCAGACGAGACTGCAGACGAGGCTTTCGGGAATTCTTGTTTATCGAGCTCGTTCGGGCGGGATTGCAAACGAGAATTCAGACGAGGCTCTTGGGGAAAATAGAATTCTTTGAGCGTCCGAACGGCACTTTTTCTCGTCCAAACGGTAATTGAATGGATGATGAATTTTGGCACTTTTAGTCATCATTTTGCTTACCGAATTAAGCCAACAAGAACTTACAATCTTTATAATGAACTGTTATTTGACTACTCAAGCATATGTTTATGTGCCTTGAGTTGTTAGGATTGATGCATTCATTGAATGCTCTTCAAATGCTTTTTGAGATATCCTCATAACTTATGTGCCTTGGGAATACAGATATCATGCTTAGGTTGATTATCTTTATCATGAACCGTTAGTCGACTACTCAAGCATATGTTTTTGTGGCACATCTCATTCATGCTATTTCTATGCACCTAAGCTTCAAGGAGGAATGTCGATCCATATCAATTTGTTGTGATGGACAAACCATATGCATTGAATGGAGTTTCTTGTAGGTTAGATTGACCAAATGCTAGTTGTACCTAGAGCCTAGAAACTCCAGCTCACCCATGTCTTGAGTTTTTTGTTATAATGAAAGACAAGTTCTCAAAGAGAAAATTCAAAGTGAAATGTGGAAAATGCCATAATATTCCCAAAAGGGAAATTTCACTGTGTCTATTTATTTGTGCTTGGCTCATCCTCAAAAGAAAAATTTTGGATGTAGCTTTGAGCCTTATGCCAAGACTTAGGGGGAGAGTATTGGATGAGGGTGGCTAAGCCCTAGTAAGGTTTGACTTCTAACCTAAACAAGTTATGAATTTTTTTTTACATGGTTGAGAAGTTTTATGTGCTTCATTGTCCATCTATTTTTGTCCATTGCTTGGCTCTTAATTGAAGCTTACCACACACACAACACAATGGTATGAATAGTGATGGTACATAATGGCATGGCATGAGTTGCAACAATGATTTTGTTTATTCATCTTTTGATGCTCTTACATGCTTTGGGTATTTTTGGCACATTAAACAAAAGTTTATCCTAATTTGCAATTTTCTATCATTTATTGGATATACTCTTCTTATGAATGCTCATGTTCTTAAGTTTTTTTCCTTGTTCATATTGAGTCATACATTGAGGGGGAGTTTTTGCTGATGTGCCTTCATGATCTTGCATTATAAGTTTTTATTTTATTTTATTTTATTTTTTTTATTATTATCCATGATCATGAGTTTTGTTTATGTTATTCATGTTCCACATATGCCTTGATGTATTCTGTGAGTGTTTAGGAAACATGGAGACCTTTTGCCATTCTGTGACAAAATGGGGGAGTAAATATGGAGAGATGATGTGATGTCTCGGATTATTGGTCTTGTTACCGAATTGCCAAAATGGGAGTTTGTTAGTTTTCTTGTTGGCTAAATTCGGTGATCAAAACGGATGCTTCAAGTACCAAGAATCATCCCCAATGCAAGACCGTCTGGACGCGATATCCTATGAGAAATATTGATCTCCATGCTAGGCTGTCCGAACAAGAAGCAAGCCCGTCCGAACGAGAGTTTCCAAGAGCTTCATCGCTGCCGTCTACAAGCCACTCACACCCCGTTCGGACGCCGCACCAAAGTCTCTCAAGTTAGCAATGTCGCCCTAGAGCCGTGTGAACACGAATAATCCTTGTCCAAATAGCACGTATCTGAAACCGTTTTTAAACATGTGTAAAGTGTGTGACGTTTCTAGGGTTTTAGGGACTCATATATATTCATCTCAATTGTTAGAGAGAGGTACGAATTTAGCATCTAGAGTTCGGCAATTTTGTGCTAAGAGAGTATTTGTTATAGAGCATTAATTCTCTCTTTTAGAGTTAAAGGTTGTGTCTTCATCAACAAATCCAAAACAACCGAATTCTATCGGGGTTCCGGTAAGGGAGATCACATAGAAGAAACATTCCAGAGGTTCTGGGGGAACTATTGCGGTAGCGGGCAAATGGGTCGCTTGTCTAGTACACAACATTGTTAGTTGCAAGGTTTTGTAAGTGTTGACAATGTGTAATTTCTCATTATTCTATTGTGAGTGATTTCCGGGGTTTGGCTGCCCCAGAAAAGTTTTATTTTTAGAGAGTTCTCTAAAATATGTCATCTTCATAACCAAATATCTGTGTCATTTAATATTCATTGCATGTCTATATTTAGTTGATTATTCTGTGTTAGGTCAGATCTATTTTCGCACTCTTTTTGTGAAATTCATGTACAATCATAATAGGTGTAAATTGGAGTCATTTAGATTTTTCAAGAGGGATTAGAGATGCTTAATCTAATATGAACAAATGATTCGGAGCATAATGAGACCCTTATAAGGATGCTATGCTGGTCCTTAAACGATTTAGTATAATACTTTGAATTTTCTCTGCAAGTTTACTCTATGGTCGCATAGTCTATTTACCCGTATGAACATGATTTAAAACAGACAATGAGATGATGGTTGGTTTATGCCCAATGTGTATGAGTGGGAGATGTAACAATTAAAGCTTGGTGGACGCCCATTAGTGGTATACAAGCTATAGTGAGACTTCTCGAGGAGTAAAATTTTGAACGTTACTCCACAAGAGTTAGTGTGTGCATTAAGCATGCACTAAATAGGGTCCAAAACTAAAAGTTTAACCGCCTATGAAAAAGTATGTGAAAGCTTTTTACAGCGTGTAACAACATTTGTATTTCTTGAATAGAAAAAGTATGTTAGGGGAATGGTAAAAACGTGAAACAACTAGTATAATGAGACACTTAGAGGGTTGCTATTATGGCACTTACAAGATTTAGTATAATACTCCCACTTTTTTCTACAAGTTTGCTCAATGATCGCACGGTCTATTTATCGGTATAAACACGATTTTAAAAAGATAGATGCATCATGCATGGTTAGGTCGTGCCCAATATGTAAGAATGGGAGATGTAATAATTAAAGCTTGGTGGACGCCCATAAGTGGGCAGACCCGCCAGCAAGAATTTTGGAAGAGTAACGTTTTGAACGTTACTCCACAAGAGTCGGTGTGTGCATTAAGCATGTACTAAATGGGGTCCAAAACTAAAAGTTTAGCCGCCTATGAAAAAGTATATGAAAGCTTTTTGCAGTGTGTAAAAACATTTGCATTTCTTGAATAGATAAAGTATGTGAGGGGTATGGTAAAAATGTGAAACAATCTGTCTAAGATCTTGGAGGTATGTTTTTATAACTTTATACTATTACAAATCAACCAACTTTATTCCGTAGCTTACATCGCATGTTAGTATGAACATGATCCGCTCCATTTCAAGTGAAATGGAGATAAGTCATTTTATGGTCAAGATTTTATTTTATTACATTTAACGGTATATATGATGTCAAGTCATTTAAAAGTTTTAAATGACGTAAGAATATATTCACCATAAGATATCATGTACACCATTAGATCAGATGTAGGGTAGATTCACAAATCCGACAGTGGTTCAGCTATAAGTTGTAGAAAGCACATCATTATATGCAGGGAAAGTCTTTACTTATCATGAGAGGGAAAGTGTTTACTAAGGTGGCCTAGAAAATAACATTTACATCTTGTATGGCCCCAAATTGTTGGTCGCATTTTTCCCCCACCTCATCGTTGGTCAAGACCCCTGTCTCATGCAAATTTTCTTAACCCTGTGGTTTTAATATTCAAGAAGTAGTTGGATGAATAGATATCAAACCAAGCATGATTGGAGCAGCATATGAGATTATGAATGATACTTTGGGTTTTCACTTTTGGACATTTTAATAACGTAATTGAGAATATCTAACATTTTTTTCACTAAACCGAAAAGTATTATAATGAAATGTAAAATTCACAAGAATTAAAATGAAAATTGAAAAGGTCCAACCAAAAGTAATCACTTGCTCTAATATTTGACAATCTTGACTAATTGAGAATGGGTTGGAAAGGTCATTGTTACTTTCTTAGATGGTTAGTAGGGCTAAGCACTTTGGGAGCGAAAGTTATATTATCTTGCTAATTCCATTAATTTAAAGAAAAAGATCAATCAAGTAAATAACTAAATTGAATAAATAAGTTAAACTTATCTTTCTTTCTTTTTTCTGGCTGCATGAATGGAATTGAACCGGACATCTAGATTGGTTTGGTATACAAAATGGTTATTCCTTTAAGAATATGAATAAGTATTAGCCGAAATATAAGAGGTTGAAATGGAATAAACATTCATATATTATTATTATTATTATTATTATTATTATTATTTTGGAAAACACACATATTCTTACTAGAACTGAATTAAAATTCCTAAAATACCAACGATTTTTTTTTTCTTAAAAGAGAAAAAGGAAAAAAGTATCATACCCCATCAAACTAGCAAAAATTAAATTTGGGATGTCCTCCCAAAATACGTAGTCCAAAAACTACTATGATTTTTCTTTTTTTTTTTGGAAAACACACTCTATTCCTTTCATATTTCTCTAAATTAGTCATTTGTCATGGAAATAACTATTCTAAAAAATAGTGTGCAATCAAATAAAAAAAATGGATAAGAATAGTAATTTCATTCTAAAATAATTTTATGTATTAGAAATGTATACCATTTTTTTTTTTTTTCTGTCCTTTCAATTATGCTCATAGTGTAATACAACTAGCATATATGTTTAATCCTTTTGTCACTTCATAAAAGTGAGTTAATTTTTTTTAAAAAAAAAGTCATAACTGTTCCTTTGTTCTTTTCATATGGTAAAATTCTTTTAAAAGCGTTTTTGGGTAATTAGTCTCAACAACATACCTAGGCTCAGTTTCGAAGTGTTAATGCTTACCAGCTTATGTACAACCAATTCCCAAAATAGATTAATAATGTAAATGTCAACCAAAACAGGTACTGAGACCGGCGAGCTGAGGCCAGGGCCCCCCGCTGGAAACGGACAACGTGAATCAGAATGTCATCACACAATGGGCCCCATGTCTATTCTGATTTCGCAGATTGGCCGGTTCGGTTCAAGTGCCAATTCAATACCAATAATTTGTTCATAATTTTTTTATATTTTTTTTTTTATAAATTTTAATAAATTAATTATTAAATTTTTTAAATTTATTATTAACTTATATAGAGCGGACATAAATTCACAAATATAATAATTAATTTGTAAAATATAATAAATGCTAAGATTTAATATTTTTTCGTATTTAACAAAGTTCTTTTTACAAATTAATTATTAGATTTATAGACTTATGTAAACCTCACATGAGTCAATAATAAATAACACAAAAATTAACTAAATTTGTAGGAGAATATAAATAAATATCTAACATTTCTTAAAAAAAATATTAACACCAAGTATTTATTTTTCAAAACCCCTCTCTCCCATGTTCATCATTAGGCAGTACATGTCAGCAGGTTGGCAGTGATTGGTTGGTCCACTTCATCATTACACGTACAACTCCTCTCATACTCTTCCTCACACGGAATTACTAGTTGACTCACCCACTTGTTTGTTTCTTTTATTTATTTATTTATTTATAACCCCTCCCCACTAGACCTCCTTGTTTAATTAAAATCTCACAACCCACAAAAACTTTCACCAACTGCATATTCTCTCTCCCTCTCTCTCTCTCTCTCTGTGTCTGTGTGTGTGTGTGAGAGAGAAAATGAGCAACATAAGCATGGTGGAGGCAAAGCTGCCACCAGGATTTAGGTTCCATCCAAGAGATGAAGAACTGGTTTGCGATTACTTGATGAAGAAGGTAACCAACTGTGGCTCCCCTCTCTTGATTGAAGTCGACCTCAACAAGTGCGAGCCTTGGGATATTCCTGGTCAGTCCTCAAAAGCTTTATTTTTCACCTTTTATCTATTATGAAGATATATAATAATTAGGAAATATTTTCATTTGGCTGGTGAGAAAGAAAATGGCGTATGTGATTGGAAAATCTTCTTCATGGTTGTGGGTGAGGGGATAACATCCACAAAGATTGATGCAAAGTACCCATTGCGGCAATTAAGATTATTAATGACAAAAACTTGTTGGGGTTGTCTTAAAAATTAAGGTTGATGGTAAATAATATATATATATAAGTGATAAGAACAGTATTAGGGTTTTCAAAGGGGAATCTTCAATTTGGTTTGCATGAGTTGTCAAAGCTACTGTGAAAACCACCCACATGACTTCTACTAGATTGGACCAGTTATGTCGCGACCAGTGGCATGTGACGCTGATCATAACACCTATCCTTGTGATAAAAAGATCAAGGAGAGCCCAATATTTTCTCATTCAAGAGAGTTTCTATTTTCCAAATTTGATGGGGTTGCTAATTCCTCTAGCTTACAAGCTGCAGGTCATTAATTATATCATATTCACACATGATCACCTTTTTCATTCAATATATATATATCAGCTCTGTCATGATTGTGTTTTCTACAAAGATGAAAAAGAAAACATGAAACTGCAGATTCGAAAAGTAATATGTTTGTTACAAAAATATTTTTCTGAAGTTCTCTACCAATACCATAATCTTCTTTTTACTAACTCATTTTGTTCACATTTAATAAACAATAAAATATATTTATGCATATAAGTGATTTTAATATCGATATTTACAGGATAATGTATTTAACTTTCTTAGTATGAAATATTGTTGTTTTGGTAAGAATTCCTTCTATTTTCTAGTCTTTAAAATAATTAATTTTTTACATGACTGTTTCTTATCAAGTGCTATATATATATATATATATATATTCATTCACTTTTTTATCCAGAACATATATAAAAAAAAAAAAAAAAAGTTTTTCTTTTTCTTTTTCAAAATCTCTTAGGTGTAGATGTTGAATCAATCACTTAGTAAGAGAAAAAGAAATGGAATCATCAGCTGTTTGAAATTAAGCCAAAGAAAATAACTCATAATTTTGTCACAGCCTATCCATTTGTTCATCATAAGAGACCAAAAAAATTTCAGATTCATAGCTTTTTGAAGAAATAGACACTCTTGGAATTGTCCCAACTAAAGTGGTGGCGACTCATGAGAGTGATTGGAATAACAAGGCAAAACCAAAGCCACCAAATCCTTATTGTTTTAGACTACGTTGCAGCCATACGCGTGGATGTATTATATCAGCTGGGTTGGGAAGAAGTGGGATTTTTTCTTTTTTTTTTTATTCGCTCTTGTACCAAATCCAATAAGGTCTGTCACCATCATCAGCCGCTGTTGAAATCATCTTTCTTTTGAAAATAATTCTTCTTCAAACTTCTACTACTTTTATCTATGTTTTCAAAAACAATTGGTCACAAAGTTAACCTTTCACACGTGATGATCGACACGCGTGTAAGAAAAGCAGTCTTTTCCTTTTTCGATCTTTCTTTCTTTCTTAATTTCTTTCCTCCTTTTTTTTTTTTTTTTTTTTCATTTCAATTAATAGCTCTTTATTATGAGCTAGTCAGATATTGACGGCTCAACAGCATAATAATTGGATATTTTTGGTAGCTCATAGGCTATAGCCACAGATAGTAGTATAGTGTATATATGTAGCAACAGATCGATATTGATGCCTATTCTGACCCCACTACCTGCTACTGGTTAATTATGATGAACAAGTTCCCCGGCCTAACCCTTTTTTCTTTGTCATGGACCATATGGTAACTAGCAAAATCACCGGATCAATTAATTTGAATTCTTTTGCACACAAGAATAGTACATGACGATAAATAACTGTCACCCACCACAAGGGTTCGTTTGATTATACTTTTTAGATGGTTTTTTTTTTTTTTTTTTTTTTTTTTTTCTGAAACAGTGTTCAAAACGGTGCATAAATAATATACAGTGTGAAAGTAATTTTGAGATTTTTTGTATTTAAAGTAATTTGTTAATACTTTTGCTATATTGCTAAATAAAATTAAAAAGCATTGTTAAATTAAACCAAAATAAAAAGATTTTTCGAATTTTTCCAGAAAATCAGTGCATCGGTCCATTAAGCATCAAGGAATTATAGTATACAACACGTCTAACGTTGTTGTGTATTTTTGTGGATGATGTACGTTGTGCAGAAACGGCATGTGTGGCAGGTAAAGAATGGTACTTCTACACCCAGCGTGACCGGAAATACGCAACCGGACTCCGTACAAACCGCGCAACCGCCTCAGGCTACTGGAAGGCCACCGGAAAAGACAGGCCGGTCCTCCGTAGAGGTTCCCTTGTGGGGATGAGAAAAACCTTGGTGTTCTACCAAGGTAGAGCACCCAAAGGAAGAAAAACCGATTGGGTCATGCATGAGTTTAGGCTCGAAGGACCCTTTGCTCTTCCACCAATTTCTTCTCCCAAGGTATACTTTAAATCATCACTTATCTTAAAAGTATGTAATATTTTAATTAAACGAGAAATAAACTGACAAAAAAAGTGTTCGAACTCATAATCTCCTACTCTTCTGATTATTCTACCTTCTCTATTCTTTTTCCTATAATTGGTATGATATTTCAAATTGCCAAAACTTTTTAAGGTCAATTTTTTTGACAAACTACCATCTTTGAATGACATGGGGTACCCTTCTTTCGCGGACAATTGTCAGAGGATTTTGAATAAGTCAAGGGGCAAGTTGTAGTTTACAAACAAAGTTTCAGCATGAATATATACACTGAAGCCATTTTGTCTCATTTGTGATTGATTAGCATGTGATCAATATTAAAACATGATGGTAGCTGACCTAAGAAGATAATTCTTGATATTATATCTAGCCATGTGATGCAAGTCTTTATATATACTTAAATTTTTTCTCAACTTGATCTAGTGTATATAGGAATGAATGAATATAACTAAGAACATGCTGACGTTTATGAAATCCAAGTCAAAAATAAATAATATTGTCTTTAGAGAATTCAACTATATCTGTATGAGAAGATATAGGACAACCAACCAACTTATACTTATTCTTTCACTTTTTACTTTAAGAAATGCTACTACTCCTCTTGGTGTTCATATATTATTTTTTTTGCTTTATTTTTAAAAAATAAGCAAAAAAAATAATATATACGTAAGATTAACAAAGCACTTAGAGAATACTTTTTTTATTTCAATTTTCTTTGAATTTTCCTTGGAAATAAAATATGAATATAAAAGTAAATATATATATTAATATGGGTGTAAGTGTAACAAACAGGAGGATTGGGTGCTGTCTAAGGTGTTCTATAAGAGCAGAGAAGTGGCTGCCAAACCAAGCATGGGAAGCTGCTATGAGACAGGAGGTTCATGTTCATCATCTCTCCCGGCATTAATGGATTCTTACATCACATTCGACCAAACACATCAAAGCCATGTAGATGAGTCTCAGCAAGTGCCCTGCTTCTCCATTTTCAACCAAAACCAAATTACCAACCCAATTTACACACATATGATGAGCAGCAGCAGCATGGAGCCAAACGTGAGTGCAACCAACACATTTAAGGGTTTGCCAAACATGGCCTTAGACCCTTTTTCATGTGACAAGAAGGTTCTAAAAGCTGTTCTGAACCAACTAAGCAGCATGGACAGCAATCTTCCTAATCTAAAAGGATCGCCAAGCTTAGGAGAAGGAAGTTCGGAGAGCTACTTATCTGATGTGGGCATGCCCAATATTTGGAACCATTTCTGATTTTTCGACTCCAAACAAGCCTTAAACCAAAAAATTAATTAGCTGTAAAGAGATGTTAGTATATATATATATATTTTAATGGTTTCCTCTTAGCAACATATATATATATATATCCATCTATATTCTACATATATTTTGGAGGCTTAATTGAATATCCTTGATTGTAGCTTTTAAATCTTTATTGGGTGAAATGTAAATTGTGAAATTTTCATATATGTTTAGTCAAAGATGTGAAAAATGGTATACATCACCTCCTCCTTCATCTCCCCAAAGTTTATGTAGAGCAGTCTTCTATTAATTTTCATGCACCAAATGCTTTGGAGGACCACGTCACATATGCTTTGGGAGGACGTGGGGGTAATGGGGTGTGACGAATAAAATTACTTTAATTATGCTTATTAAGAAATATTGTATACTGCCTAAGTATCTACTTTTTATCTAGAGGCATGCTACACATTCTCTTAATCATCTTTTAACTATCTCTTTTTGCAAATATAATGAATCTATCATTGAATTTGTGGACTCATGTGGGTCTCACAAAAATTCAATGACAGATTTACTTATTCGCTATACTGAGATGATTAAAAGATGGTTGAAAGATGATTGAAAGAATAATTTTTATCATTTTTCTTTTATCTACTAAATGGTCTCAAAACCAAAAAAAAAAAAAAAATTCTATTTCCATCCAATGAGGACCATGTCACATCAGATTTGGAGATGAAAGATGGATATCTGGGCAGTATAATAGGATTTTTAAGTCTCATTTTATCGTCCTAAAGGAAATGTGACTGTTAAAATTACTATTGAATTAAAATTCAATAGTAATTAATTTCAAATGTAATGGTGATTTTAAAAATTATGTCACATTTTGGGGATAAAAGTCTTAGGTATAGTATTTATTTATTTCTTTTAGAGTGGATTTAAAAAATAGTATAGTAAAATCATATATATCAAGTCAAAATATGAATACCACCGAGAATAGACCAAAATTTATAGCAAAATAGAATAAAGGAGTGTTAGGTGTATGAATTTATTATACACTGCGAAATATTTGAGTCTAGAATAGAATGAAATTGACAACAATGCTTAGTATTCCTTCATTCAGTTCTATCTAATCAGACTAAGAATTAACTTCCTCGTGCACTCATTTTCTATATCAACCATTGACTGTTTGCCTTAACTTTAAATTAACAATTCTCTAATATATATATATATATATATAGTCTAAGCTCCATTTAAAATATTTTCGGTTGGAAAATGTATTTAGCTGAAATTATCAGAAAAATAATTTTAAATATTTTTTAGCATATTACTCGTTCAGAAAATTAGCAAATATTTCTTATATTTTCATATAATTTAAAGAGCACGCTGTGAGGAAGAGAAGGACATCAAAGATAAGTTGTAGAGAAAAATAGCGTGTGAAAATAGAAGGACTTCGGAGGTGTGATTGAGAAATTAGTGCAATTGCTTGGTGAGAGTCCTTGTGAAGATCACCTACTCGTGTAGGTATTCAGGCAAATAGACCACATAAGGGACCCTCTCAAAATACGTAGCTTATTTATCTTTGTTAGGTTGCACCAAACACTCAAAAATAAAAATTTTTACCATAAAATATTTTACACCAAAACAACCTAACTAAAGATATTTCACCTTTCATTGAAATATATCATATATAGAAGTTACTATTGCTTGGAACATATATAAAAAAGTTAAATTCTTTGTAATTATAAATAATTAACGCTCTAAAGATAACTGAAATGACACTTTGGCGTTATAATTATTTCCGGGGCAGGTGACACAACAACATTAAGTTTGAGGCATTAATAATAACCACATAATATATTATGACAAGTAAATTTTATTTGATTAGTGTCAAAATCCACCGAAAAGGGTGAGGGGGGAAGAATTAGAAGGAAAAAAAGTCAAATACAGTAGCTACGCAAGTGGAGGATGAATGATCAGACATTGACCGCTCGTTATATATATATATATATATATATATATATTGCCACCTAGGCACTACATGTACAGTTGAGGGTTTCAACGACCTTACCCTAATATCCTCAATATTATGACATGATTGTCCAATCAATGGAATTTCTGATCTGGTCCAATCTTACTGTTTTAGTCTATTATTAATTGAATATTATACATGTGTTACTGTACATGTGGGTTTTTTTTTTTTTTTTTGGTTATATATGATCTTATAAGTGAGTGGTGGTATTTAGCCATCACAAGAAGCAAATAGTTTTATTTTTTGTTATATATATATATATATGTTAAAATAACAAAATAAGAAATAGAAAGAAAATGTTGGAATGGGATAATGAGGTGACACTTGGAACATTTTCCTATTCGATTTATTTTTCTTTGAATTTATGTTAATAATAAATATAAATTTAGCTAGAGTAGTCCCAAACAAAACATGACAACAACTACTATAAGGTTCATCTAGAAAAAAATATATTAAAGAAAGAATATATATATATATATATATATATATATATATGGTTTTGGTATGATCTATTTGATTTTTCTTGTGTTTGTTTACACAATATATTTATATGTTCAATTAAAACATATTGATAGAATTGAAACAAATAAAGTTTTTAATTTATTGCATGATATTTATATGTTCATTTTAAACATATTCATTATCATATATAATACAAAAAAACTGTCTCCACATGGAATGGGATGAACATGATGATGAAGGGACACTTTGGAACATTTTCATTTTTATTTATTTTTGTTTGATTTTTTCAAAAATAAATAAGAATTTAGTTAATTATTGTGTATTGCATTCCAAACAGAACACGACAAGTAAAATGGTTGGACATCGTTTATAAATTTTGTGAGTGTCACTTTCATTCATATAACTAATATTCGCAAAGGGAGAGAAGAGACGAAATCCTTATGAGCTCACCGCAGGATTCGCTGACTTATTAATTTCTTTAAGGCAGTACGTTTGGTTAATTCTTGGAGAGCAACTTCTGTAAAAACCAAAAACAAAAAATGATAATTTTCGCAATAAATTAACAGCAGCTTGGCAATACCATCGACAATTCCAAGTCTTAAAATAAAGTTTCGTAACCATAATCTATGAACTATGGCCTCAAAGCATGCCATAGATTCAGCTTCCATTGTGGATGAGTTTGTTTAGCACTTTTCCATGAGATTGTTTCTTCAGCTAACAAAAATAGATAACTAAATGTTGATTTTCTACTATCAACACATTCAGAAGTCTGAATCAGAGTAGCTGTGACCCCCGAAAAATTTAACATCTTATAATAAATAACAAATAATATTTAAATGATAAGAGGGATATCGGATCAGAAATGGGAAAGATCCTCCCATGTAACCCTTTTCCTTAATTAAAAAAAAAAAATTGATAAGAAGGATATTATCTTTAGATTTTTATATATGTTGTGAACATGCTATAGAAACATGAGACTTATCGGGTTATGTTTAGAGATCATAAGAGAACCAAAGTATTTGTCAATCCTCTCATAAGGATTGCTTGTTAGCCATTATCCTCACCTTATAAGTTTTAAAATTGCTCAATGGTTAACTTACATACACAACACACCAACATGGGTCGAATGAAACATATTTCTTCGCTTGTGATAACGAAACTGGGTTTTCATTATTCATTTGATTCTCATGTATATTTTGGACATTTTGAGCTATTATGGGATATTTGCTGCTTAATATGTGAGTCATTGATGTTTTTATCATGTGTATGTGTTTGACATTGAGGGGGATAACCAATCTTCACTACATTTTTTTCTTGTTTTCCTCTTGTCATACATTGAGTGGGAGAAGTTTAGTTTGTTCATGGTCTTGCATTTCATTCATCATGCACTCTTTGCATTGATCATGTTACTGGTTAATTTTTTATTTTTTTGGGGAGTATGTGATATTTTTTATTAAGTATTACAGCTCCACATACATTTAAAGTTTTTTTGAGTATTTTAGGAAACATGAGTTCTTTTGTCAATTTGTGAGAAAAATGGGGAGTAGTCAAGAAGATAATAGAACATTTTTGATGAGTTGACTACAATCATGTGTTTTATTATTATTATTATTATTATTATTATTATTATTTTGTATTAATCGGGTTTTGTCATCGAATTGCCAAAAGGAGAGTTTGTTAGTTTTTAAGTTCGCAAATTCGGTGTCCAAAAGTTTTCTTTTTTTTTCTCAGTTGAAGCTTCATTTGCCAGAGCGTTCGCTGGTGTCCGAAGGACTGCATTAACTCGAGAGCTTCGTTCACCGCACCCGAAAGCTTCGTTCACTACACATTCGCAAGTTTGTTCGAACATGTAAAGCCTCTCCCGAACAGAAGTTAGGGCATCCAAACGAAAGTATGTTGTTGCCACATTAGGGTTTCCAAGTTCAGCTTGGATTTCTATAAAACCCTACTTCCATTTGAACGAGACATTTAGCCGTACGAACGCTACCGCATAATAAGGTTTTCTACTTCAGCAAAGAAATCTAATTCTCAGTTGCCTATATATAGGACTCTATAGAGCACGATTTTTTCAAGCAACTGAGAGGAAAAATTCTATATTGTGCTAAAAGAGGACTATCAGTACTCAGAGCTTCAGAGTTATTTTCTCTTAGAGTGTTGTTGTGTTTGAGAAGCAGTTTTGTTCATCAACGATAAGAATTCTATCGGAAAATCCGATAAATGAGAATCACTTCAAGAAGATTGTCAAGCTAGGAAGACAAGCTGGAAGCTTGTTGATATTACACAACCTAGGAGTTGCAAAGGGTTGTAAGTATCCTTGTATTTTTAATTTGAATTTACTAAAGATCTTACACAACCTAGGAGTTGCAAAGGGTTGTAAGTGTCCTTGTGTATATAATCTGAATTTTCTTTTAATAATTTCTTTAGTTTGGCTGTCTCAAAGAGATTTTACTTTTAGAGAGGTTTTTAAAAGGCTTCATCTTCATCACTAAAATATCTATGTATCTATGATTTACTGCTTTATATATTTATGTGATTGGTGGTTGCATGCTTCTTAATTTTAATTTCGCATTAACTTTTGTTAAGCACCTATTCACCACCCTTTAGGTGTATTTTTTAGTCTATTTTATATTTTCATAATTAATTGGGAAGGCTCTCCTGTTTTTCAAGAATGGCAATGCGCACAGGAAGTTAGATTACTTAAGTTATCTATGTTATTTGTATTTCCTAAAAGCAACGTTCCCCTCCCTAGAATATTCTAGATGGATAGAACATGGCTTCAGCTAGTTAGTAGGAGTTAAAGTCCACCATGGGCTGTTGTGTTAGTGGGTCAGAGTCATGGGTCTCTGTTGGAGTTAGTGGGTCGTGGGTACAACAATAAGATAATGGGTCAGCACTTAAACAACTGCTTCTTGTATTTAAACTTGAGAGCTTTAGAGTATTCTCAATGGAAGAACCAAATGTTACTTTTCTTTAAAATGGCTCTTCAAATGTTTAAAAAACCTCCTACATTGGATTAGCAAAAAAAAATGTAAAATAGATATTTGATTGGAAGAGCTAAAAAAAAAGCTAAATATAGCAGCACTTTTCAAGGGAGTCATTTTATTTTTTATTATTTATATCACTTGTTTTCTCTTTTTCCCAAATTTTTTCCTACTTTTTCTCTCTTCCATGTTCTATTTTTCCTAAAATTTTTCTCATTTTTCTTCTCACATGTTCTCTTTTTCTCAAATTTTTTTTCACTTTTAATAATATTTAAATGATATAGATAAAAATATAACTAATTGGATGTAGGAGACTTTTAAAAATTCATTAGCTAAACTAGATAAAGTGGGTGAGAGATAAAAAATTAGCTCCTCCATTAGAAATGCTCTTATGAAATAATTTAGAAAATTTCATCTAGAGTTTTACATCTCTTAATCGTGAGTTAAAGAGAGAGAGAGAGGAGGGGTTGGCCCCTTGAAGTGGCAAAGTGTTCTTTATTCACAAATTATCATCCATCAAATTATCCATGCCCATAACAAGTGGTATCAGAGCCACATTCCTGCGACGATGGTAAAAGGTATACGAGTCTCAATTAGATGCCTCGGCTAAACTCCGTGAAGATCAGTGCAATGAGTTCCAAACCAGCATTACTACATTCCAGATCAGCATAAATACTACCCTCGATGAAATCCCGAAAAAATTAGGAGCATTAGCTACACATCATCAAGGAGAAACTAGTGGTGAGACTAGTACTCGCAGTGACCCAATTCCAGAAGGTGGAGGAGGAATACATGCTAGCTAGAATGGTTAAGCTTGATTTTCCCAAATTTGATGTTACTGATCCAATTAACTAACTGGATCCTCAAGGCTCAACAATTCTTTTCTTGTGGTCACACTCCAGACAACGAGAATGTGCCCATTTCCGCCTTTTACATGGAGGGACAAGCTCTCCAATGGTATAACTGGGTAATGGAGTCTAGTCTTGTAAGCAATTGGGAACAGTTTGTAGCACTACTCATGGTGAGATTTGCTCCCTCTTCTTTTGATGATCCTATTGGAGCTTTTAGTAAGCTTAAACAATCATCAACAGTGGAGGACTATCAACCTCAGTTTTGTGTGATGCCCCAAAACAGCAACCTTTAAGAAAATAATTTATTAAAAACAACCGCTTGTATTAAATCAATAAACACCCCATTAATCTTAACGAGTTTTAATCATGACCATAGAAGTGCAACTCCTTTTTTTTGGGAGAAAACCCCTCTATTTAAAAATAGCCAAAAGACCAAAAATCAGTCTCTGACCCAACGTTCGTTGGGGGGACCACCGAACGTTCTAGCCCAACCTTAGTGCGAACATTGGCCTAAGGACCACACCGAACGTTTGTTGACCAAATTGTAAACTATTATGCATTGACCAAACATTCAACCTACAACCTAGAACCACTATGCAATCTTTTTGTTTGCACCTAAGTACCTAATGTGATCTTTTCGTTGTGCAAAAATTATCAATAATAAAATTCATGTTGGGATCGTTTACGTAAATTTCAAAAAAAAAAATTATTTTTACGTAGCGGAATAAAACATGATCTCCAAGACCTTTTAACATCAAGACAAATATGTTTAGATCTAAAGGCAAACATATAAGTTAGATTACTTATATGTAGCTTCGGTCTCTCTTAGGCATTGGGGTGTAGGAGCATGCATTCGTTCTTCCCATGGTGTTGGACTAAGTATTTGAAGTTCCAACAAGCTTGAATACTTCAAGTATGAGTCCATACTCATCTAACCTTCATCGTGTTCTTCATGAACTTGAAGAACATCTTTATATTCTTCATTGTACTCATAAAGAACCTTTTGAAGACTTGGGAGTTTATCAAGGTCTTCAAGATCTTCAAACCACTGGGGAGAAGATTGCTCCATTAGATCTTGTCTTTGATGACTGAATATGATTGTGAGTGTGGACTCACAAAGTTTTCTCAAGAACAAGAGAAAACTAGAAGCAAAATTTTGAGAGAATAAATTCTCCCTAGTGGTCGTGTATTCACTCTAGTGGGAGAGTGATGTTGTCTATTTGTTTTCATAAAAATTACAAGTTTATGAATTGTTTCAGGTTTAATTCTTGGCCATTTGCTTCTTAATTGAACCTCTATTTATAAAACTGGGATCCTAGGAGAAAAGTATTTTTAAACCATGTGCGATTGGGATTAGGGATTCCTAAAGGTACACGGCCAAGGAGTAATTAGCTATTGGAATTAATTCCATGAAGCCCAAAGTTTATTTACAAGCCTAAAGAATTAAAAACATAAGCCCAAGGCTTATTTTAACTCCTTAGCATGTATGAATTAAATTATGAGCCTCGTGCTCTGTTTAATTTCCCAAAATCAATTTTTCCAAATAACCAATAAGATTAAATAAATCTTTTTGCCCATGTTTTATTATAATAAAACATCTCAATAAATTAATAAATAGCTAAGGAATAATATAATTTATCAGTCAATTTATATTAGCTCAAAGAGGGACCTAAAGAAAAAACATCATTAGCTTAATAGGCTTGTGACCATGTCTTCCTAGACCATGTCATACGACTCTATTTAATCACAATTAATTCCACTAAATAATTGTGACTGTACTCTTATGATTATTTTTTATTCATGACATACTTGCTTATTGCATGTTACCCCTCCATGGAATCATTCCGTAGTCGAACCAAAGTCTTTGAATTATCACTTAGTTCACTACCACTTTTCCTTGAGTCGCTGATTTAAATTCATGTCCTTATGTACCTTGTGAGAATACATGTCACATTGTACATGTATAAGTTTTGAGTGTACTAACTGAAAATACTTGGGCCTGAGCTTTAGGATAATCATTTTCATTAAATCTAAAACAAGGAGAATATTCCTTATCTATTTGTTCTCTAACAACGGATTTGGATTTCTTTTTGAAATTGGTGTTCCCATAATGTTACATGTGATTACCCAATGTATTGAGGTTCTTTTGACCGGCGATAGATCTCACTCTATGATACATCTAAGTAATCAACACTTCATATCTGAGTTCACAAACTTCTGAGGATTTGGAGTAAATTTTAAGTCGTCGTGCAGATACATCATTTGTTATGACAGTATAAACAAATGATGACTAACGTGATCATGTTCGCTGTATGGCATAACCCTGCCAATACCCCAACATATTAACCTGAAGCATCACTGCTTCTCATGACTAAGACAAGTCATTTGAGGTTTAATATGTTATAGTCTAGATAGAGTTCCCAGTTCCATTTACGACTACGAACAACAGGTTTTATAAGTTGAAAGGACCTTTGAGTATGATCTTCTATGATACCCAGACCATCACTCAAATACAATGCATCTTAGGAATCTCACATGCATATATATGTCATGCAAGAATAAGTTTATATGTCTTTTGTTCTAATCAAAACATTATCCAATCAATTGGAGTCTTGGACACAATTCCCAACATTTACCACTCGCAATAGAACAAATCCTTGTAGGAAAGGCCTATACTAATGGTGTCGAACCTCAAGGACTATGCGTGCGTTTTTATTAAGCTTGTTAGGATTAATTCTAACCTAATTCAAAAGATGATTGTTTTGTTTTGTTTGAAAACTAAATGCATAAAAGTGAAGGTACATCTAAATTTCAATGGAAGAAAGAATAGGGATTGACTTCACCACTAACCGCATAACAATGGTTAATTATAAATTAATAAAGGAAATTCATTATGTGCATGATAAGACTCGTGTCACTCGAGTAGTCAAGAAAATAATATTATTAAGAAATAAGTATAATCCATCTTCTGTTGGCACTGACCATCTGCCTAACCTCTAGATGCGGTATGGTTCATCTTCCCTAGGTATGGACTATCAAATCTCTTAATTAGCTACACACAATCTAGGGATAAGCATAACTCATCTTTGGTTAGTACGAATCGTCTACGTAAATAACACTAAACTAGGGTGTAGAACGATTCGTTTTCCCTATGCATAGACTATCAAACCCTCTTGATCATGTGTCAATGAAAACCATTAGGGGTAATTACCTTTTTCCCCCATCAACTACAACGCATTGTCACTTTTCTCCTATGAGCTGCCAACTGTGACACCCGACCCCATCAAACTACCATTTTATAACAAAAAGCCCCATTCCGTCAGTCAAAGGGGTTAAAATAGACAGTCAACGCGTCATGTGCTAGTCATGTGCCATTTTAATTTTTTTTCTTCCACTTTTTTCCCTCACTCACTTCAATAGAATGACCACAATCGTCCACGTGTAGGATAAAACAGACTTCCATTTTTTTTTCTCTCTTGTAGTTCGGTTATGTAGTTCTAGCACTTTTCCACGTAACATTGGCAAGAGGCATTTTTTTATTTGTTTATCTAACAGGATTCGTTTAGTTCCCATACGCTAAAGAAACTAGGAGAAAATATAGGAAATATTGGAGAAAATTTGAGATCTTGAAAGCTTGAACCTGTTATATTTATTAATTCATTTTCTTGAACCTTCTCGGAGGGCAAACAGAACAAACTAATCATATATTTAGATATATTAATTATAAAATTTTTGTCATTATTTATCGAGTCCGATCTAAGAGAGCGTCAAAAATTAGATTGAGCCAACACATCAAGAAAGTTCCAGTCTTTTAGGGCTCGAATCCGAGAGCGAGGCCCATGGCGCCATTGCCGGTCAAACAGATTGGCGATTCGGGTCTAGGGGAGTCGCATAGATCTCTTCTGACTCCGTTCCTAATCAAGACCTACCAACTGGTCGACGACCCCACCGTATTTCTGCTTGACGAGCAGGTGATTTCGTCGAACTCGTCGCCGGTGATTTCGTTGAACTCTGCATTTCTGCTTAACAAGAGAAAAATAAAATAAAATAAAATAAAATTCTGGTTGAAGGAAGAGGACGAGAGAGAAGAGAAAAAAATAATGGAAGTGAGGGCAAAAGTGGAAGGAAAAAAATTAAAGTGGCACGTGACTGGCACATGACGGGTTGACCATCTATTTTAACCCCTTTGACTGACGGAATGGGGCTTTTGGGTACAAAATGGTAGTTTGATAGGGTCGCGTGGTACAGTTGGCAATTCATGGGGGAAAGTGACAACGCGTTGTAGTTGATGGAGGGAAAAAGGTAATTACCCCAAACCATTATATAACCACCACTCTTATAATCACAGAAAATAAGAATGATTGAGTTCAATCAATATAAAAAGCTTTCTAAGACAAGATAATAATTCTTTCAAGATTGAATATAAACATTAAAATCAATTCTCTTAGTTATACAATCATCATGCATATAAAAAAAATAAAAAACCCTAAATTAAAATACAATCAAACCATTGTTACTTAGAAATGGCTACATCAACACCCTATTATGGATTTAGCTCCTCATGGTGGTGCTAGAATGGCCTTATGTCATGTTCAACTTCTCTTCAACTCTTTAAGCTTCCAAGAATATGTTTGTGTGAATTTTCTCTAAGGTAAGCACTCCCTTGTCTTGAAAGGTTTATGACATATTTATAGGGTCTAAAATAAACCCTATTAGCCATTGGAATCCCAGAAACGCCACATTTCCGTCTCCTAGTCAAATTAGGAGACCTAAAATTGTTTCCATATTATTTCTACGTTTTTGTCTAGCAGGTCGGTGCGAATGCGCTCAAGCTCATTCGTGGTGCGCTCGAGCTCACTTATGCGCTCAAGCCTAGTGAATGACGCGCTTGAGCTTAGAGTGTGCTCGATCCCAAGTGCTTCATGAGCTTCTTGAAGTGTGTTTTAAGCCCAAAATCAATGGTATTTCTTACATTTTTCATTTAGAACCTGAAAACACTAAAACAACACAAAAACAAATAGATAACAATGCTAAGGAATTAATAAATGTGAGTTAAGAGATTTGAATATGCAACATTCGGTGCTTATTAGTACTGAACATTCGGTGACAGTTTGAAAAGCAATTGAAACCTATTCTCAACATTTTTAGACCAAGGCATGCCCCTCCCACTATAAATATCCCCTTCTTCTCACCCGAAACTCCACCCCTCCACCAGAAACCTAAATCCTAGAGTGAGAAGAGATTTGTGAGAGAGGAGGAGACTTTGAAGTGGTTTGCCATCTTCAAGGTAAGCTCTTCTAGATTTACTTGGTTTTCACGCTATACTTGTGATTTTCATGCTCTTTAAAAGTCTTAAAATACCATGATGAGTTTATGCTATCAATCTCTTTAAGAAGAGAAAATGGTTTTTCAAATGTTTTAAAAACACCCCATGTTTGCTTAGGTTTACATGCTATTAAGGTTTGTTGTGTTTACATGTACTCATTAAGAACCTAAGATGAGTATTGTTACGTGATGATTTGGAGATAGGAGCTTTGCATGCATTATCGCCACTGACCAAATGTTCTCTGCATTATGACCGTACGTTCGCCCTTGAGCCCGAATGTTTGGCCATAAGTCAGAACTCTTGAATAGTGTCCAAAATGGGTGAGAATAGGGTTTTGTGACCTTAAGTTAGTTTGCTATTCGATAGGACCTTGTGTGTTTAGAATAGGTGCCTTAGTAGTGCGCATAACGATAATCTGTATTTCATTATAGCAAGAGTCTTGAATGTCGGGGGAATCAAGCGAGCGTATGAGGTAAGTAAATACTTACAAATGCTTTCCTTAAAAACGTGCGATATGTGAGCTGACTGAACACACGTATGTTATGAGCATAATTACTTTGTATGAAACTTTGTAACTGTCTTAATAACTTATTAATGAGATGCATTGTATGACATGGTACACCGGTACATAAAGTATAATGGTCATGGGCTTACTATATATACTTGATTCTATGGTTATGGGCCTTGGATCCAATGGTTATTTCATGACGGCACAACCATGTTTGAGTGGCGGGTCATTACATGATGTACATTATTAGTAGTGTTGGCAACCCAAGGTTGGACTCGGTCAGGCTGCTAGTTATGAACAGTAGCATACAATAGTCAAGGCACTAGTACTGTATTACAGGTACCTTGGAACAACGTAGACCTTCTTGAGAATGGGTAATATCTCATGTAGACTATACATGATAATTATGACCTATTAAAGATGTTGGGTCGTACCTTTGACCATTTCATATAAAAACCAATTGGTGTCCAATGAGGGAAGTGTTAAATGCCAAAATATTCATATTTTAACCCTTAAAAAGAAAAGTTATGCCATAGATATTCATTCTAATAGGGATTTTAGTGGACTTTGAGATATTGAGACATTGCACATTGGAAATAATTGGCTTCATATTTGTGTGCTAGTTCACTTTACACTCTTTCGAACTTCTGATGACTTAACTTGTCTTTTGTAAGTGATTAAACTTTAAAATTTCGAATTTATTGTGAAGATGGAGTTTATCCTTTTAAGCTTGCTAATGAATGAAAATCATAATCTTCAGTGATACCTTAATTTTGGATAACATGAACTTGTGTATAATGTTTGTGGGTAATATTTCTGGAAAACCCTCACGAGACTTCACTCGTCCTCTAAGGAATTCCTAAGGGTTTAAAAGGCTTGTTGCATATGCTAAATGCAATCGTACATCTCACGAAAGATGGATTTATCTTTTTGTTTTCAGTTTTTCCATTTTGTTTTTAGTTTCGTATTACTAAGGGACTAGCAATATATAAGTTTTGGGGTGAGTTAAGTGCCAAAATATTCATATTTTAGCCCTTAAACTTATATGTGTTAATTATTTAGTGTTGTTAGTATGTGTTATTTTACTTCCTTTTTTGTATTTTCTTTGTTTTATAGGTTTTTGGAAGAAAAGAAAACATTCCTGGAAGTATCAGGCTTAAAGGATAAAATTGGGAAAAAGCTAGAAGACTTGAAACAAGCAAAAACATTCTGGTAGTGCGATCAATCGTAGGAGACCTGCGATCGAGCGCACTTCCATAGAGGTCCAGACGAGCTAGTGTAAGGCATGCGCTCATGCACACCAAAGAAGACTCGATCGCATTGTGATTAAGCGCAGAAGGCATACAATCGATCGCAGAGGTGCGATCGAGCGCACACGGGATGCGATCGAGTGCACCCGTGCGTTGGAGAATGCTAGAAGCTGCGGCCAGACTCCCTTTGCTTTCCATATTAGGGTTTTTCTAGTCTTAGTTGCGCTAGGACTAAACCCTACGAGTTTACTAGGGTTTCTAGGTTTTCTAGAGTATTCTTAAGCCTATAAATAGACCTCTAAACCTTGAAAATAATCATCCTTGAATAGACACAACTTTGGGGAAAGGAATTGGAGGCTACTTCTAGGAGCGATTTACGGTTCTTTCTTTCCCTTTTCTTTTTAGTTTTATTTTAATTATGTGTAACTAACTCTTAAGGAGGGCTAGATTGAAGTCCTAACTATATTTATTTAATATTTCAATATTGGCGCATTTGTGATAATTATATTGTGTTGCTTAACTTGATTAATTCATGTTTTCTTGAATTCCTCATATGTATGTGATTGGCCATTATATGCATGTGGTATGACTTAGTTAATTAAATCAATTTGGATGATCGAATCCAAGGTTTAATAAGAGTAACAAAAGAAATCCACACCGGGTTCTTCGGTCAATCAACATGGGGAACCGGGAGTAGACACCTAAGCCCTAAGCCTCATGTATTTATCAATTTCCATAGATTTATGCTTTCTTAAAGAACAACTTAGTAGACACCCATGCTAAATCCTTTAAGAAAGAAAAGAATTAGAGTAGACACCCATGCCTAATTCGTTGCTTAGGGAAATTAATAGCTTAAGAAGTAGACACCCATACCCTTAGGTTGGCAAACATTAAGTATTCATAATATGATTGGATCATTGGCATATTGTTATATTATCTAAGCACGATTAGTGGTGGATATCAAAGCCCTACATTTACCTTATCTTTATCTTTATTTCATTTCCTTAGTATCAATATCAATCTCGTGACAATTTTGGTATTTTAATCACTTCTAAAACAAAATCAACAATCTTCGTGGGATCGATCTCGTACTTGCTGCACTATACTATCGTTTGATCTTGTGCACTTGCGAGTAAAACGTACTAAATATTATCTATTAATTTAGATAGTATTTGGCACAACAAGTTTTTAGCGCCGTTGCCAGGGATTGTTTGATTTTGTTTGGAATTTTTTTTCCCTAAGTTTATTTTTGTTTTAATTTTTTGTTTTTCTAAAGTTTTTCCGCAGTTATTGTTCTGCCTCCGGAGGTGCGCTCGAGCACCCATCCAGGGCGATCGAGCGCACCTCACGGTGCGATTGATCGCACATCCGAACAGCAGCACAGTTACTGTACTACTTATAGATCTGATTTTTTTTCTTTTCTTTTCTTTTGTTTCATGCAGGGTTATTCGAGTCTGCATATTAGTAAGTTTTCTTTTTAAATTTCGTTTTTATTTTAACTTTTTGTTATTTTATTTTTAATTTCACACATGTACGGAGGCATTCCGACATCCCATGGACCATGCTCATTATGTCATGACTCTTATCACCATGTTAGAGAATGTCCTACAATGAGACAAATTTCTAACAAAATTAATGGGCATAAGAACACATTGTTCTCTAGACCGGGGAACGACAACTATCTTGATTCCTGCAACCCAACTTGGAGCCAACAGTCAAATTTCCCGTGGCAAGCTCAAGCTCCTAGAAATCATGCTCCACAATTTAATGAACTGCATCATCAATCATATCTGCAGTTCTATGATCATTCATATTTCTCTCAATTGGCTCCACAACAACAAAATCAGATGGCTGGCATGCAGAAGACATTAAATATGATTGTAAACTCCATGACTACTTAGAACATCTCTCCCATTCAGCTAGCCGCCCAACTCCAAGTATGTGCCATATTTTCTCATTCTGATCATTCTACTAAAACTTGTCATTTGTATTCATCTGCAAATCAAGAGCAAGAGTCAAAGTTGAATAACCTGGAGAGTATGATACACACCCTAGTAACTTCGCAATAGCAATTTACGACTGATCAAAAACAAATCAATACAAGGACCGATCAAGCTATTCAAAGACTGAAAGTACAAATGGAACAATTGGCCAGGGAGCTGAGTGTATCTCCCATCAATTGGCCTCAACAATACCAAGAAGAAGAGTGTCAAAGTCAATTGATAGAAAACCCCAATGGACAATATATGGAGGAAGAGTGCACCTACTTTCATGCTCAAGGTGTCACACTGAGGAGTGAAGAGGTGGTTGAAAATCCAGTGGAAGAGGGGAAGGAGGAGAAAACCGGAGTTCCACAGGAGCCACATCAAGAAAAAGAAGAGAGCACCGAGATTTCTTCAACATTAGCTCTTATTCCTGAAACACCAAAAGGCTAGGAGAGAAGTCTGTTAGAGCTACCATATGAACAAATTGAGGACATCAAGATAGAAAAGCTCCTAAAGTTTTCTTCCTACTTTATTCCAGTTCATGATTCCCCACCGGATGAGATACTATTTGAGAAAACTTAACGTGGTCCTCCCCGATCTATAGACATTTGGAATCGCCTTGCAACAAAAAAGATTCATTCCCTTTGATGCAAGAGAAGGAAAGATTAGTGCTTCAAGTTTAAAGTGCCACAGTATGGCTAAAGACGTTTAACTTAGCACTCATGGGAGGCACCCCACAGCATATCCTTTTTATTTCCTTGTTTATTTATTTTTATTTTTATTTTTAGTTCTTTTTGTTTTTCGTTGTTATTTTAGTATTTTGTTTTGCAGGGACAAGTGTGCTTAAATTCAGGTTTGGGGGTATGCTATAAGCCATGCTATTCCAGACAGTTTCGTCCATCTCCTGGGTAAGATCATTCCATGTTATACACAGATTGGGGACAATGTGCAATTTAATTTTAGGGGTATGGAAGATACTTTACACACACCTTGTCCCATTAAAAAAAAAGAAAAAAAAAAAGAGAAAAAAATATATGCATGTTCATGTTTGTCTTAAAATTTTTGTTGATCTTAAAAATTGTGATTTGATTCTCATTGGTGAGCTTAAAATTTTGAACACATGATCTAATGATAGGATTTTTCAGTTTGGTTACTTGCTTTTCGCAATTGAGAATTCACATGTTTGATCTGATCTTACATAAGCACATTAGCACATAATTTGTGGGGTATGACATGAAAGTCTGATGTGTGTGTTTCTATGTCTTGGGTGAAACTGGATAACTTATTAGATAGATACTTTGGCACATATATATGATAAAAAGAAAAAAAAAAAATCATTGATAAGCTTTTCACTAAGTAACTGGGCCTCTTGCCTCAAAGCATTGAGTGTTCATGCCAAAAGGTGAAGAATTTTGATTTGGTTAATGTCATAGTTAGTTGGTTTTGTAGCTTTTTTGGCTCAAGTTAGTAAGTCATTAGCAGTGTTTTAGACCTAATGCCCTAAAACCATATGGTTTGGGAGTCATTGACCTAACACTCGCTACATGGGTCAATTAGAAAGCTTAAGGGAACCAAACATTACACAGCCTAACCAAAAAAAAAAAAAAGTTATGCCATAGATATTCATTCTAATAGGGATTTCAGTGGACTTTGAGATATTGAGTCATTGTACATTGGAAATAATTGGAAGATTCATATTTATGTGCTAGTTCACTTTACACTGTTTTGAATTTATGATGCCTTAGGTTGTCTTTTGTAAATGAATAGACTTTAAAATTCTGAATTTATTGTGAAGATGGAGTTTATCCTTTTAAGCATGCTAATGAATGAAAATCATGATCTTGAGTGATACCTTAATTTTCGATAACATGAACTTATGCATAATGTTTGTGGGAAACATTTCTGGAAAACCCTCACAAGACTTCACTCGTCCTCTAGGAAATTCCTAGGGGTTTAAAAGGCATGTTGCATATGCTAAATGCAATCGTACATCCCACGAAAGATAGATTTATCTTTTTGTTTTCCATTTTTCCATTTTGTTTTTAGTTTCCTATTGCTAAGGGACTAGCAAGATGTAAGTTTGGGGGTGCGTTAAGTGCCAAAATATTCATATTTTAGCCCTTAAACTTATATGTGCTAATTCCTTAGTGTTGTTAGTGTGTGCTATTTTACTTCCTTTTTGTATTTTCTTTGTTTTATAGGTTTTTGGAAGAAAAGAAAGCATTCCTGGAAGTATTAGACTTAAATGATAAAATTGGAAAAAAGCTAGAAGACTTGAAAGAAGCAAAAGCATTTTTGTAGTACGATCGATCGTAGGAGACCTGCGATCGAGCGCACTTCCATAAAGCTCCAGACGAGCGAGTGCAAGGCATGCGCTCATGCGCACCAGAGAAGACTCGATCTCATTGCGATCGAGTGCAGAAGACATACGATCGATCATAAAGGTGCGATCGAGCGCACACGGGATGCGATCGAGCGCACCCGTGCGCTGGAGAATTCCAGAAGCTGCGGCCAGACTCTCTTTGCTTTCCATATTAGGGTTTTTCTAGTCGTAGTTGCACTAGGACTAAACCCTACGAGCGTACTAGGGTTTCTAGGTTTTCTAAAGTATTCCTAAGTCTATAAATAGACCTCTAAACATTGAGAATAATCTTCTTTGAATAGACACAACTTTGGGGAGAGGAATTGGAGGCTACTTCTAGGAGCGGTTTTCGGTTCTTTTTTTACCTTTTCTTTTTAGTTTTATTTTAATTATGTGTAACTAACTCTTAAGGAGGGCTAGATTAAAGCCCTAATTATGTTTATTTAATATTTCAATATTGGTGCCTTTGTGATAATCATATTGTGTTGTTTAACTTCATTAATTCCTATTTTATTGAATTCCTCATATGTATGTGATTGGCCATTATATGCATGTGGTATGGATTAGTTAATTAAATCAATTTGGATGATCAAGTCCTAGGTTTAATAAGAGTAACAAAAGAAATCCACACCGGGTTTTTGGGTTAATCAACATGGGAAACCGGGAGTAGACACCCATGCCCTAGGCCTCATGTGTTTGTCGATTTTCATAGATTTATGCTTTCTTAAAGAACAACTTAGTAGACAGTCATGCTAAATCCTTTAAGAAATAAAAGAATTAGAGTAGACACCTATGCCTAATTCGTTGCTTAGGAAAATCAATAGCTTAAGGAGTAGACACCCATACCCTTAGGTTGGCAAACATTAAGTATTCATGATATGATTGGATCATTGGCATATTGTTATATTATTTAAGTATGATTAGTGGTAGATATCAAAGCCCTACCTTTAGCTTATCTTTATCTTTATTTCTTTTCCTTAGTATCAATATCAATCTCGTGACAATTTTGGTATTTTAATTACTTCTAAAACAAAATCAACAATCTCCGTGGGATCAATGTCGTACTTGCTGCACTATACTGTCGTTTGATCTTGTGCACTTGCGAGTAAAATGTACTAAATATTATCTATTAATTTAGGTAGTATTTGGCACAACAGGAAGCCAAAGTCTTTTATGACATTCAAAATTGCATTCCGCAAGATATGTTCTAAGAGCCGTCCAAGTGAGCAGAATGGCATTGTTGCACCTCAACAATTCCTCCCTCAATATGACAGTCCTGCGACTTGAACCCATGACCCTTGTTTTGATACCATTTGTTGGATCGTGCCTTGGACCATTTCATCTAAAAACCAATTGGTGTTCAGTGAGAGAAGCCAAATCCTTTTATGGCATTAGAAATTGCACCCCACAAGGCATGTTCTAAGAACCGTCTAAGTGAGCAGAGTAGAATTGTTGCACCTCAACAAAAGCATTACCTTTTTGCATTAAAATTTATAAGCGATTGTCGCTGGGATTACACCTACACATCTTTGAAACCAAAATTATGTTTTCACGGTGTAATAACAGAGGCAACACATCAATTACTTACCAAAATAAATACATGTCTATTACTGCTTATAAATTGGAGCTCATTGCATAATCAATTGTAGGATTTAGTTTCTAAGTTTTAGACTTACACAGTGTTTTTGGCTTGTCATGTTATCTATTTTAAGAGGGCTTTTAAATGAAGGAAGCTTGAGACTCAACCAGGTTGGAGTATTTCAATTAGTAGCTCCCAGTCTGTGATTGATGATAGTATATACATGCCTTGTGATTATTTATTTAGATATTTCAGATCTGTCATTTTCATCTTCTGTTACAATTACTCTAAGTATGCTTGATGGCGATTCCTTCAGTTACTTACTAGTTAACTAAGCTGGAAGAATTGCCAATAACCCTACTAAAATGGTCAATGCCAATTTTGGGGGCGTAACAATTTGAAGTACTTTCTAATAGGATTACAGGATTGACTGAGGAGGTTAGGGTGAGCACGCTCATCAGTTGGCTTATGGAGGAAGTTAGGATCATTGTTACTATGTTGAAACCCACAACCCTGCTAGCAGCTTTTGGGCTTGCTAGATTGCATGAAGAAGAACTAATGAGAAGAAGTCGAAGCCCAAAGGGCCCTCCCTAGTCTTCTAATTCAAATTAACCAACCCATAGGCCCTCATACCTAAAGCTTGCTACCCCATCCACCATTTCCAACGCACCAAGTCCCAATTTTCCATCAAACACTCGTGACACTACTCCCAACTATGCCAACTCTTACCTCAACCTAAACACTAATCACCTTATCTAAAAAATGTTACCCAAAGACCCAACCTACCAATTAAGAGCTTTTCTCTAGGCCAAATGAAAGAATAAAGGGAGAAGGGTCTATGTTACTACAGTGATGAAAATTTTCACCCATGTCATCGGTGCAACTACCCCAAAATCTATTTGCTTGAGGGATTGGAAGTGGAGGAAGCTGCCGCACCAAATGGGCAGGAGGTTCAGACTCAAGAAGTGGAAGAACTGGAAGCAAGAAGGGGAGAAGGAGAGTTGTTGGATATTTTTCTTCATACAAGGAGCACCAACACCTAGAATTATAAGATTGATTGGTTCAATAGACAACCAAATGGCAGTGATCCTTATTGACACAAGACGTACTCATAGTTTCCTAGATCCAAATGTAGCTAGGAAAGCAAATTGGCAATACATGAAACAAATAAACTAACATTTAAGGTGGCTAATGGAGATTCAGTCCCTTGCCAAAGTTGCTATTCGGTGGTCCAAGTATTCCTACAAGGTCACATTGTTACTCCTTCCCTTTATTTCCTAACCTTAGCGGTTGTGACATTGTGTTGGAGGTTGATTGGTTAAACCTTTTGGATCCTATACTATGAGACTTTGTTGATCTTTCCATGAGATTCCAGCACAAGGAGAAGGAAGTGGAACTTAAAAGGTCAAGACCGGCTAAATCTACTATAGGCAACACTTGTTGGGATTATGCCTCAAATCCCAATGATTTTATATCCATGATGACATTCAATGTTTGTAATGAATACATGTTTATTCATTGATTAAATTATTTTGAGCATATGACATATAAAATGTATTTTACTATTGGAAATAGTGTCCAAAACTCCAATTGATTGGATAATCTTTTGATTAGAACAACAGACATAGACACTTAATCTTACATGGCATATATGTGTGATTGTGTATTGTCTGATTTGAGCGCTAGCAGCAGATATACCCTATAGCCCATTCTCTTCTCTATATTTATGGAAAATCTCAAAAAAAAAATCATAAAAATCCATTCACATCAGATTTCCTATAAGTTCAACCTAGGCCCTTGGGTAGCTACAGTGTTTCCCAATGCATTGGGAAACATTGTAGCTTCTCAATGGAATATTATACTCCAAGAGATGCATGACGCCGGCATCATTAGACCCAGCGTCAGCCTTTATTCTTCCCCTGTGTTAATCGTCCAAAAGAAAGATGGGACTTGGCAAATGTGCATGGATTATTGAGCTTTAAACGGCATCACTATTATAGAAAAGTATCTTATTCCTGTAATAGATTAATTACTTGATGAATTGGGCAGAGCACAACAATTTTCTAAATTAGATCTTCGCTCGAGCTACCATCAAATTCGAGTCCATGATGAAGATATACCGAAGATAGCCTTTCGGACTCATGATGGCCACTATAAATTCCTGGTGATGCCCTTTGGCTTGACCAAAACACCATCAACATTCCAGAGCCTTATTTATGTAAGTTTGTTTTAATATTTTTTGATGATATACTCATTTATAGTTCTTCTCTTGAGGATCATCTGTGTCATCTACGAGCTGTACTTTCCTTGCTTCTGCAACATTCCCTTTTTGTGAAGAAGTCTAAGTGCAGTTTTGCAAGCTCCGTAGTAGAATACCTTGGCCACATTGTGTCCAAAGACGGTGTACTGGTAGATCCCTCTAAGATTCAAGCCATGGTAGCATGGCCCATTCTAAAGACAATTAAAGCTCTACGGGGTTTCTTGGGTTTAACCGGTTATTACCGAAAGTTTGTTAGAGATTACGACAAGATCAGTGCCTCATTAACAACCTTGCTTAAGAAGGAGGCTTTCCAATGGTTTCCTGAGGCCAGTGATGCTTTTTCCAAGCTCAAGCATGCCATGACAACGACACCAGTGCTTGCCTTGCCAGATTTCACGAAAACCTTCTTCATTTAGAGTGATGCTTCTAGTGTTGGCATAGGCGCAGTACTTATGCAAGAGGGCCAACCATTAGCCTTTATCAGCAAGGCGTTGTCACCATTACACCTCAGCATGTCTGTCTATGACAAGGAGATGCTAGCTGTCATCCATGATGTTACCAAATGGAGACCTTACATAATTGGCTGTCGGTTCCAAATACGAACTAATCACCACAGCCTCATATATTTGTTGGAACAACAAATCTCCTCTATGGAGCAACATAAGTGGGTAACCTAATGAGCTGTAACGACCCCGATGGGCAAATCAATTAACTAGTAATTGACCCCATGGTTCGTCTCCCAGCCCTATCCCTCTTGGGACAAGACTTAGGGATTTCAACCTTTCTCGTCGAAACGAGAAAATCTCAGCAGAAGACTTTCGAAAACTATAGGAAATAGAGAGCAGTAAATTTAACATCCACACAACATGCACCAGAGTAAATATAAAATCTCATAATATATAGATAACCATCAAATGTACCGGTCATCAGACAATCACCAAAATAGGAATTACAAGCTAACATAACATCATAACATTGTTATAACAAAAGATCATACAGATCAAACACTAAGCTTAAGAAGAGCTAAAGAGATTAAGATCTCTATTATATTAGCACGGGTGGTTCCTCCATCATCCCACATAGACTTCAACCATACCGGGTCCATGTCCTTAAAAATGACCCGAATCAGATCCTGCGCAATCACCCAAGTCTGCTCCGACGGCATCCTCTTATAGGATAGCTAAACTGTGCAGCTATTTCTAATGATTGGGGAAAACATAAATAAAAATGGGGGTAAGTCTAAGACTTAGTGAATATTAACACAAATAATGCCCATGTCAGTTTAGTGATGAACTCTAATTTTTAGTAAAACAATAGTTCCATCATGACAGTTTTACATGGGTGTGATATAGATATATAATACATGCATATGATATAGCGTGATAGTCATAGTTCAACAGTATGGTCTACCCGAGATATTACCCCTTCCCAGCAGGGTTGGCACTGTCCCAAGGGACCTGTAATACGACACCGGTTCCTCGGATATTGTATGCTACTGTACAAAACACTAGTAGCACGACCGAGTCCGACCTCGGGTGACCCACACCGCTAATGATGTCCGTCCTGTAATGACCGCCTGTTAAGGCTGCGCCAGCCATAAAATAACCATTGGATCCAAAGCCCATATAACACACACACATTTGACTATAAAGTTAACATATATAGTAAGCCCATGGCCGTTATCCCGCATATACCGATGTACCATGTCATACGATGCAAAATTATTTTGTCTGTATTTTACATGCATGCTTTTACAAGTCTCACTTTCTTAAAATATTCAGCACAATGTTTTTCTAAAAAATGCTAGAGTTCATGTGTAGCAAGTATAAATTGTGAGAGTTGTAAACATGCGTATTTTTTGTACACAAAATAGTCGTGTAGTGCATGGAAAATAACAACGAGCATTATGTGAATTAAAACTCACCTGGGCCGTATAACGCCTCCGAGTATTCCAAATGATCCAGGTTCCCCAAATCTGTGGAAAACCTTCTATTAGTCCTATTTCTATAAAATAAAATATATATATATATATATATATATAATAAAAAAAAAACTTTAAAACAAGAAAATAAGAGCTATCAGATGGCTAGTTAAAATAAAGTCCCCTGTCACACTTCTGACTTTAAAGAAACTATGTTAGCTGTTCTCACCAGAGTGGAGGCCAATGATCAACTATTGCATTCTCACTCTCAATCCCTTGCCAAGATAGAAACTCAACTCGAACAAATAGCCGATATCCTCAATAGAGCTTCAAACTCTGCCAATGGCCAATCCTGATGGACACTACATGGTGGATGAGAGTACTTCTTATCATGAGCAAGCTATCACCACACTGAGGAGTAGAGAAGTGGTCGAAAACCATGTGGAAGAGAGGAAGGAGGAGCAAATTGAGGCCCCACAAGATCTACATCGGGAAAAAGGCAAGGAAGTGAGCATTGAGGCTTCTTCACCATCAACTCCTATTCCCGAGACGCCATATGAACCCTAAGCACCTATTCCAGATAACTTGAAATCTTCATTTTTAGGGACATATGACACTCTCCCGATTATTATTACTTATGACTTACCAAGAGGCCAGGAGAGTAGTTTGGAAGAGCAAAAATAAACCATCGAGGTAGAAACATTCCCTAACTATTCTCCTTATTTTATTCCAGTTTATGATTCCCTTCTAAATGAGAAACTGTTTGAGAATACTTAGAGGGATTTACCTCAATTTGTGGACATTAGGAATTACCCATCCATAGGTAAAATTCATTCTCTTCGGTCCAAGAGAAGAAAAGATTGGTGCTTCAAATTTAAACTCAAGGATCAGAGAGCATTGAGCACATCAAGGATGAGGATTCCATTGGCTTGGCAGATTCCATATATTTTGACTATATGAGTCAGCTTCATAGGTTCGAGCATATACCCTATGCACTCGAGTCCTCCATCAGGCCAGGACACATGACCTCCTTCCAGATTTTATCTTCTCCATTGTTGTTCCATTTTCAGTCTTTGATTATATTTTTACAACAATGTATTGCACTTGATTGGTATTTGGTTGGAGTATCACTTATTTTTTCAGGACATGTGTTTTTGCATACAAGTTTGGGATATGATATGCCCCACATTTGCTCATTCAGGTATTCCTTTCCTCTTGCTCTTGTTTTCCGATTCTATATACACATTGGGGACAATGTATGATTCAAGTTTGAGGGTAGGGAAGAATAAAACACTGTCCAAAATTCTTGCTATGTTATTCTTGAGCATGCAATTGATTTTAAAATTCTAATTTGTATTTCTTTGGTGAGCGTAACATGATGAACACATGACCAATTGACTAGGAGATTTATAGTTTTGTTACTTTCTTTGGCAACATGAGATATTACTTGTTTCAATTTAATTCTCACAAGCACACTAGCACGTAGTCTATGGAGTATGAAATCTGAGATCAGTTATGTCTATTGTCAATGTCTTTGAATGCAGTTGGATAACTTGTTGGAGGAATAACCTTGGCATGATAATTTAAAAACTAAAAAATAATAATAGTAATAATAATATTGATCACTTTGAGCTTTTCACTGAATAACCGGACATCTTGCCTCATTAAGCAATGAGTGTTCGCGTCAAAAGGTTGGAAGTTTGATTTGATTAATAGCATGGCTAGTTTAACTTCGTAGCTTTTTTGACTCGAGTTAGTAAGTCCTTAGGGGTGTTTACACCTAATGCCCTAGAGCCATCTGGTTTGGGAGTCATTGGCTTAACGCTCGATACATGGATCAATTGGAAAGCTTAAGGGAGCTAAGCACTGCACTGCATGCATATTAAATTGATCGTTCATTGTATTTTTCGTCCAATTATTTGATGTCTGTTAGTGTTATATCAACATTTTTATCACATCACATTAAACTAACTTCTTTAAAAGCTCTATTTTTAAGGATGAGACACTGACCCGATGTTACAAATTTGAACTGAAATATATGGAAGGATCCATTTTAAATCAGAGAAAAAATTAAGTTGTCAAAGTTAATTTTCAAAAATTGAGGAAGTGATCACAAAATGTGTGTTTATTTAAAGATTTATCATACATTTAAGTGAAAATTTAAAGCAATTTTTGGATTTTAATGTAATTTAAAATTGCTACCTTGACTTCTAAAAAAAACAAATTGCGGTTGTAATTAGACTTGTTGAGATTAGGTCATTAACCGACATAATCCCGATTTTGAATATAGTTAGTGCCACGTCAACATTTTTAACTTTTATTTTTAGTAACGAGCTTGAAACCCGTGCAATGCACTAGTTTGTTTTTAAAAATGACTGGAATGAAAATAATAATAATAATTAGTGGATGAATAAATGACAAGAAGAAAAAAAAAAAAGTTTCAAGTTGGAAGCAAAAAAAAAAAAAAAATGGAATGCCAAAGGGAAAAAATTTAGCACTTGGAGTATGGCCAGAACATAATCATAAAAAATAAATAGACCCAGATACCAAAATTCTATTCAAAAAAGAGATACGAGTTAAATTAAAAAAATTAAAGAAACCGATAGTTAGTGTAGTTTCACTAGTTGGTGTAATTTCACTAGAAACTCAAATAAAGATTAAAAATATAAGATTTCTGAATTTCTAAATAATCATAATGAATCCCAAAACCGCCCACTCCCAAAGCCGCTTTTGTCGGTGTAATTTCACTTTCAATTCTTTTTGCAACATGACTAAAGAAAAAGAAATTAATATTACCTTCATAAATCAAAGCAACGTATAAGAAAAATAACCGCTCGAGAAATCAATTCCTATTCTTTCCTACGTATACAAAGCTCAAGATCAAATAAGAAAATTAAAATAATCAACATCTAACCACCTCTTAATACTAATTTAGATATTAATTATATCAACAAAAATAGATTCGCTTTGATAGCCTAATTCATCTGCGTGCTTTGTCAAGCAAACTTCATTGACAAACACAATTAATAACCCCAAGAGTTGTTTCACAACATCACGTAACTTTGATGCAAGAAATATAACAAAGAGAGATAGATAAAACCTGTGCGTTTCGTCGTCAATGGGAGAGAGGGAAGATGGATTTTGATAGTGGGTTGGGGTTTTGAAATTTGGGGGATTTTGATGGGGGTAACTCGTCGCTGGAGATGTGGGTGGCTCATCGTTAGTGGTGCTTGGCATTCGTGGTCTCCGGTGGCCAGTTGTCGGTGAGGGGAGAGGGAAGAGGGAAGAGGAAAGAGAGAGATTTGTCTGAAAATGTGGGAAGAGTGTTTTTAACCTGGGAAGAGAGAGAGAGAGAGAGTCACGACTCACGCGTGCCGCGGCGTGCGTTTTCTAACCTAAAAAGTTTCAATTTTTAATTTTTTTTTAAGTAAAAAATTAAAAATTCATGTATGGGGTTTGGTGTTAAAAATACAATTCACGTGAATGGGGTTTGGTGTTACAGTTAAAAAAAAATAATAGAACTGCTTTTTTTTTTAAAAAAAAAAATGAGAAATATTAGGGTCACTATTCACTGTGTTATGTATCACTATAATTGTGATAGAAAAACATATGGCATCTTTTTATTCTATTAACAACTCACCAAACTAAGATTTTCGACATTTTAAAATGGACATGTTAGTAGCTAGGAGAGCACATTATTACTCAGCACCAAGCTGGAAATCATTTTGAAATTGCAATAAGGTAGCTCGTCTTGGGAATAAGAAAAACCAGTAGCTAAGAGATTACCATCATTCAACACTAAAATTATTCCATGATGGCCGCAAAGAGCCAACAGGTCTTTCTATTTATGGACATTCTATAATAAGACAATAATACTCTACACAAATACCAAATCAAATCCTAAATTAAAAGTTTAACGAAACAAAACAAGCACAATGGATAAACCAAGTCATTAGCAAAAATCAGCTACATGTATTCCCCTACTTTGAGTTCTCGTATATTTAGAGCCTGTTTGGAATTGTGGTGGAAAATAGAGCTTTTGAATATAAAACTTTTTCTTGTGAGCTTTTGTCAAAAATGCTATTACTGAAAAGCTGTTACATATTTGGTAACCGCATGTCTTAAGTGCTTTTTTGTTGTTACTGATGTTTGGTAACAAAACAAAAAAAAAAAGTGCTTTTAGTTGCAAAAATTACAATAAAGGACATGTAATGATTTTTTTTTTTTTTTAATATAGGCTGAAAAAAAAAAATCATTATGTGACACCAAATATATGTCATTTTACATGAAATCATAACATGTTTTTCAATAAAGGCCTAAGGTTGGTAACGATTTTTTTTTTCTTTTTCCATTTTATACGAACCTTTTTATATAAAAATGGTTAATGTTAGCTTTCACAAGTAAAAATTATTTTGTAATGGTTTATGTAACAAAACTTCAACATTTTCTTTCTTTTGTACGTACTTATATGTAATAAAAAGTAATGTCAATGATTTTCTTTCTTTCTTTTTTTTTAAAATTATTCAAATGATTTAACACACTTTTTAACACCACAACACTTCAAAGTATTTAACACATAAAAAAGAACATTCAAGGAGATCCTTACAACATTTTAAGTACTTTATAAAAAGAATAATAATAATAAAAAAAAAAAACATTAATGGGTCATAAGTAGATTAGCAATATGATCACGCTCAATGTTCATAGAATTTTTATATGATGTCTCTAATTGTTGTATGCTTGACTCATCTTGTGCTTCGTCATCGCCTATACTGTCAGTAGGTAGTAAATCCTCATTATCATCATATGGTTGGAACTCAGTATCATTTATTGCATGCTTCCTAATGGAGTTATGAAGAGCCATAGACGCCTCCATGATTTTCACTTATTTATCATAAGGAAAACTCGGCATGCAATGCAATAACGTCCACTTATTTTTCCAAACTCCAAATGTTCTTTCAATAGTGCATCTAAGTGATGAATGTGCATGATTAAAAATTTCATGCATACCCCTCGGTTGGCTTCCGCGACAAAAGTCTGGTAGATGATACCGCTCTCCTTTGTATGGTCCCATGTATCCCTTCATATGAGAATATCCTGCGTCTACCAAGTAATACTTTCCTATAAAAAATATACGAATAATAGTCATAATTTTTTTTTTTTTTGCATGTATAATTCATAATTGTTATTTTTATTAAATACAAACCACTAGGTGGGTGTGGAAATCGCAATTCTTCCTTTCGAATAGCTTCCAAAAAAAATACGTGTATCATGTGCAATTCCTTGCCATCCAACTCAAACAAAGGTGAAACACATACGAAAATCACAAACAGCCATAACATTCTGAGAATGAGTCCCTTTTCGACCAATATATGGTATTTGTTTTGATGGAAAAATTTTAACTGGCACATGGATTCCATCAATGGCTCCAATACAATCTTTGAAGTATGGCCAATATCGCTCATCATCACGAATTTTGCTTGGAACATCCCTAAACTCCCTATCAATAGGATTAATAATGTTAAACGTCATTCTTGAAACGGCCATTAAAACATAAGTAAAATGTCTACTAACAGTTTGTCCTGAATGTTGAAACATTTCTTGAACTATTTAATTCCCAAACCCATGGCCTAAAGTATTCAAAAATATAGCTACCAACTCTTCAACAGTTAATTTCCTAGTACCTCTTAAATGATATCTTTCCTTCAATTCTTTACACAAGTAAAGGAATACATATATTTCCATTCTGAAATTTTGTTTGCACCTATCAAGATTACCTTGTACAATCTCCATAACCCACTTATAACCTATTTGAGAAGATGTCCTACAAGGTTCCTTTGCAATATATGGCATATAATAGTTCTCAACAAATTCTACTGCTGCAGCTGCTAGAATAAAAACATCATTTTCATTTTCCTCTTCAACATAATCACTATCACT
Organism: Corylus avellana; assembly: GCF_901000735.1. Taxonomy (NCBI): domain Eukaryota; kingdom Viridiplantae; phylum Streptophyta; class Magnoliopsida; order Fagales; family Betulaceae; genus Corylus; species Corylus avellana. Next base: position 19,251,901 of record NC_081543.1, on the reverse strand, counting down.
TGTATCATCTTGAGTACTACTATAATCACTATTGTCCATATCAGTAAGGAAAACAAATAAAGAAATAAACACAAAATAAATATATAAGCACCCATAAAAATAAGAAAAAGTGATATCTACGTAGTTATGAAATATTATAATATACTCACCTTAGTACACAAATCAACACATATAAAAAAATAACATTCAAATAGATCCTTAAAACTTTTCAAATAGTTCATAACAAACCAACATTAAAGAATAACAACATTATTCCATGCTACGACGATTAATTTTGCTATTTCTCATTCGCTTGATAAAGTCAATCTGCAACCATGACTCTTTAATAGTCATAAACATTGCTCTATGTGATCTCTTAAGAAATATCTCTGCTGCAAACTTAAGGATGTCAATATCATTTTATTTTTCAGCAATCCCCCGAACAACATCCATAACCTCTTCAATATTACATCCAGGTTTATCGTAGCTCTTAGATGTCACTGTATTCTTACTTTCTATTACATCACAAATACGACTCAAATGTTGACTAACGATTTGAACTCCTTTCTTTTTTTTTTTCTTACATTGAACCATAAAACCCAACTTCTTATTTCCTTTATCCCGCGTATCTCAATCAGCAGGAATATCATCAATGCCATGTGTATTTAGATTTGGTTCATCATCCAAAACATCTTCACCTACTAGAACATTGCCATCTTCATCAAAGTTGACATCTTCACCATCTACGACACCAATATCATTAGGAACCAACCCTACGGATGGTGCCCAAGATCCCTCCCCGGTGGTAGTTATATCTCCAAACAATATTTCCACCTTTATAGCATAAGCCAAGCTTGCCGTACAAAACTTGGTTGCTTCTGGAACTTCATGTAGTTAGGTATATGTAAAAATCAATAAAAGTCATTTTATAAAAACAAAAACAACTAAGTAAAAATATAATACCTGCAATTTTTTTTCCCACCAATCATCAGGTGCATCAATTGTCTTTTTCACCGGATCGCATCCAGGGCCAGTTTCCTTGCCTATCAATCTCTTTCAAATGTTCCACTCTTTTTTCAAACTATCCCACTTGTACTTTAGTTGTTTATAACAATATTGTTTTCCAGTTTTTTCATTAAATTTATTTATCACATTTTTTCATCCTGTCTTATTGAAATGTGTTCCTGGGCGGTTGCCAGCATAAATCTCAGTAATACATATATCAAGATAATCTTCTAGATTTTTTCAGTCCAAACTACTTTCTTTATATGAGTATCTGCAGTAACAGCAGCAATGTTGCTTTGACCTTTTTTACTCATGTTTGTCACACAATAAATAAGTTGATAAAATTATAAATGAAAAAGTATGTTAAACACTATTAAAAATTAATAATTTTTTTTAAGTGCTGGCTTTGATAAAATGCAACAAAAAAAAAAAAAAAACATATTGACATGAAAAACATGCATGTCCACAAACAAAAGGGCAACAATAAGCAATATTATCTCAAAACAAGTAACTACTATTATTAACTAATATTACTTTTTGGAGAACTCAATTAAAAAAGTATAGATCAAAAGAGTCAACAATGGTATAAAAATCCACAGTAAAGTAAAAAAAAAGAAAAAAGAAAAAAAAAAGAAAAGAAAAGAAAAAGTTGAATGAAAAAATGACAAATTCGTATCTACCCCACGTGGGAGCTCTTCACAATGCAGATACCACACATTGCCCAAGACCAGCTACACCATGCGTGCTTACTGCTCACTTGTTCTCTTTGCCCAACTGAAAAAATTGAATGGCTGATCATTCATTGTATGAAGTTTTTAAGAACTCACTAATCAGCCTTACACCAGCATCTGAGTCAGCAGAATCTAAGCTATAAGCGGGTGGGATAGGGGCAACAAAGGAATAAGAAGCAAAGACATAGGCTGTGTGGGCACTAGTCATATTAGCGATCAAAATGGTATGGGAAGCTAGGATGGTATGGGCTGCACCATAATAAGTTACGGCCCTAGTTCCTAGGTAAGAATACCACTAGCACCTCTTAGATCTAGCCCTCTCTTTCCTACTGAAACTAGATGTGCTTTTGGTGCTTTTGTTCCCAACAATTATTACCTTAACACCCCAAAGCCATCTTCTTTATCTTCTTTTCCCTTTTACCCTTTGTATTTTTTCTTCTCTGCAGGTCCCTCTCTTATTTTTTATTCTCTTTATTTTTTCTAATACTCTTTGCTACAGGTCTCTCTCTTATGTTTAGTTCTTTCATCCTACATCTTGCGAACTACCTTAACACTGCCCAAAGCCATCTTCTTTATCTTCTTTTCCCTTTTATCCTCTGTATTTTTTCTTCTCTTTATTTGTTCTAATACTCTTCTCTGTAGGTCTCTCTCTTATGTTTAGTTTTTTCAATTTACATCTTGCAAACTTCTTTTATATATATCAAGATTGGAACAAAAGAGATGAAAATAATCAAAAATCAAACGAACTCACTGGAACGAGATGAACTTCTACTTGATCCTCTCTCCTCGTAGCGGCTCTTAACTACGGCAGAATGATACATTTAGTTCAAGGTGATGCTTATATATGGGTATGGTTGTCATTTGTTGAAATTGGTATGGGTATTTTTGTCGGTTCATAAATTTCATTGAGTGTAAACTGCGGCGCGCCTTTCTTTCCAGAAGTCCGTTTCACCAAAGCCTCATTTTCGAGCTTCGGCCTAAACGTGGTTTTGAGCGTTTCTATTCTCAAAAGTGCTGGGTCAATATTTTACCAAATAACCGTTTTTTTTCCTGAAACGGGCTTCTTAGGCCTCAAAAGCTCGTTTTGGCTCTACAACCGCAGAGCCAAACATGCTCTTAATCAAAACAATAATCAAGCCTACGCTTTCAATTCAAGCTAGATCCTAAGATTCACAATCACATTACAATAATCACATGTGAGAGAGAAATAAATTTGCAACATACATTAGGGCTCACAAATTATTGCAAATTTCACTGTGGATCTGCTCCAATTGAGGGCTCATAGGCAAGTCGCTCTCCTTTGTCGCTCAAGACTACCAAAACGATTATAGATTTACATTTCACACTAAAGAGAAAGAAAAAGAAAAAGAAAATCAAACAGAGATCATAGCATAGATAAAATGATTTGTAGAAAATTCAAGTTCAAACTAAAATGGCAAAAACAAGGATTACTAATTATAAAAGAGGTTTTAAGTAAATTTACCTTAAAAGGTAACAAAGCCAATGGAGATGATATGGCCGATAATGATTGGAGACTTTAAAATTTTATGTGAACCCAGGAAAAAAAAAAAAAGAGTAGAATAAAACATATAAATAATACATTTATTTATGATAAGGAGACTAAAAAATTATTATTATACATGAGAATTGCTAAAGATAATCTAATGGTAGGAAACAACCAAAAATCAAAATCCAAATAGTACAGACACAATTTGAACTCAACAACTAACAAATAATTATAAGAGAAATTAATAATAATGAAACCCAACTGAGTAAGAGCGAATATTTAACACAAATGATTTTTTATGATTGATATTGTTTTAATACTTACATTAAAATTTCAACAAGGACAGAAAATATTCGATTTTCTAAATCAAAATCAGTCCATATCAAAATACCATAGCTCACATGGACCATGAGGACAACTCATCTACAACTAAGATATCAAACCAATGTGGGAAAGAATCAAGCCTAGCAAGGAAAATGGAAGCTAATAAGTTAACATTCCAACAATTCATGAAGAAATTCACTTACAAATAGAAACAAATTGAACAAATTGCATTTATCAAGCCACACACAAGTCAATGTGCTATGACAATATAATTAAGAAATGAGTTACTTAACAGGAGTGCTTAAGAAAGATAATAAAGTACATGCCATTGCAATGCAAAATGTCTATGAACATTACATTCTTTTAAACCTGCCTAGTGCATCGTTGGTTATATTATTTATATATATATATATTTTGATAAGTACATTGTTGGTTATATTAATAGGCTCAAAAACTCCATGATAGTGTACCATCACCATGACATAAACCAAAACTAAATCATATATGGCGTCAAACATATCCAAGTCAAATAAGAAGGCTATAAAATGACGGCTATGTTTGTTAAACAATTTCTCCCCCCCCCCCCTCAATACTACTCACTTCCTTTTTTCAAAAAAATCAACATCAAAACATTCTCACTTTTTTTCACTTTTTATATCACAACATTCACTTTTTACTACTTTTCAAATTAAAAAATTACTACAAAACAAAACTTTTCCACTTTTCAATATCACATTTTCACTTTTCCTTACCAAACATTATTCTCATTCTTTTTCACATAAATCATGACCGGGGGAAAGGGGAGGGGGTTAACAAACAAAGTTGATGTGTCTTGTGTTGACATAGAAATCAATTATTAACAACAGAAACAAGGACCCATATGAAAAACTCAAAATCCCCAACAAAACAATGTTAATAGTGGAATTGCCAATAAAAACAAAAGAAGCATACACCAATTCATTTAGATTGAAAACCTCCATCCCTCATAACATGCATCAGAAAAACATAATTACATGAGCAGAACAAGTCTGAAAATGATGTCCTCACGAGACCCAGATCAACAAAAACATTTCTTTCAGATAAATTTACAACAAATCACACCAATTACAACCAAATTGCTAAAAGATCCAATCTTACATACCAAAATCAAAACACATTGTGCCAAAGAAAATAGAAATAAATAAATAAAAACAGAACCAACGATTTGTGATGTTCAAAACCTTATTTGCATACCCAACAAATCAAACCCAAAACAAAATTGAAATACAAAAAGATGAAACTTGAACTCTGGAGAATAAAAAAAGTTTCACATATGTTTTATACTTAACATTATATAACACAAAACGAATCATTCTAACTAAATCATATCTAATTGTTCTTCTCCTCTATCGGCTAATCTCTTTCTCACTAAGCTTGAGCTAAACAAGGGATAACTGTGGGGAAAGAGTTGTAATTAACAACTCCACAAAGTATGGAATTGCAAAAAATTCCACCATAAACTCTAAAAAACTAATCAAGGGAATCAAAAACCCAAAGACCAAAATCAACAAGACAATAAATTACTCAAAAACAGAGGCCAAAAATTGAAATATTAAGCAAGAAAAAGCGTGAACTATGGAGAAAAAATGTAACATTTTCTTAAACACCTCGTTGATACCAATAATAATCGTCCAACAGCAAACATAACCCCCAAACCTTTATAACTCAACTCAATTTAAACTACATTGTAAATCTCCATATAAACTCTAAATTTACATCTCAAATTAGAACAATTAAAGGGTAAAAAATCCTTACCTTGTCTCGAGCTTTCTTCCTCCACACTGGTTTTCCTTTCACCCGCTACATGGTTCGCATTTTCCCTCTCTTCCAGTTCTTGAGTGCTTTTTAATTTGGTTGTATAGGAAGAAATAGTATATTTCTTGAGATAATTTGTTTTTTTTTTACAATTTTCTCGGTTGTTTTGTTTGATTTTTACAAGGTCTTAGCACATTGTAGGTCTTATGGGAGTGGGTTAATTTTTCAGTATGAAAAATACTAAGTATATTTGCAACAATTATGTGGAATCTGAACTATGGTTTGGAATTTGTTTTTCAGCCATCTAGCTGCATTATGGTAAATGAAAAATTGTGGTCATGTCTTATTTTTCTTTTTACAAATTGATAAATGCAGAACTTCTATTGGTTTGCCAATTTGTTACTGGATTGCTTACCCCTTTCAGACTGCTTGTCCCTATGGTTTATTACTATAATGCACTGAATTTGGTTATAGAGGAAGATGGACTTGTGTGATGACAATTTGCGTACAAATATTCTCTTGAAAAAGTCACTTTATTAAATTTAATGAGCTAATTTTTAGAAGTTATCAAATAACAAATTATCTATATTTTTTTTATTTTAATTAAATTTTGTTATTTATTAGTTTGAATGCCAACTACTTTAACTGGCCTGCAATAGTTGTTAAAATTAGTTAAAATTATTGAAGGTTTTTCATTGATTTGGAGAACCCGGAATGTTTGGAGAGATACTCGGAGATCTATACGACCCAGGTGAGTTTTAACTCACATATTGCTCGCCATTTATT
>NC_081543.1:19171978-19245675 GCF_901000735.1 Corylus avellana | reverse complement strand
ATTGTGCGGTTTAGCTAGCATAGAGGAGGATGCCTATAGACTGGACTTGGGTGATTGCTCAAGACTTTATTAGAGTCGTTTTTGAAGACATGGATCCGGTGTGACTGAAGTCCATGTGGGATGATGGAGGAACCACACAGGTAGACATGATGGAGATTCTTATCTCCCTGGTGTTACTCAAAATTAGGCGTTAATCTTAGTATCTTAATTTTAGACATAAATATTTTGGGATGTAATTTTATGATGATCGGTCTATAACCCGTACATTGATGACCTATTTATATCATGATGCTTTATCGTTATTCTGGTGATTACATTGTGGTATTTCGTTATTACTTTCTATTCCTGTAGTTTAAAGTCTTCCATTGTATTCTCTCGTTTATGAGAGGTTAAGATCCCTGAGTCTTGTAACGTGAGGAATAGGGTTGGGAGACGAACCATGGAGTTAGTTACTAGTTAATTGATTTCCACGGGGCGTTACAAATGGGCACAAGGGAACACATAAGGACAAGAAAAATTGTAACGCCCCAAAAATTAATTAACTGGTAATTAACTCTACGGTTTGTCTCCGAGCCTTATTTTCCGAGGAACAAGTCTCAGGGATCTCTACTCCTCGAAAAGAGGGGATACCAAGCAACGGAAAACATTAAAATTCTATAAACATTAGTCAATAAAACCAGAGCATCTACCAAGGATCATCAAAGTGGCTGAAATCACGCTATATATATCATCTTTACAAGGGATCCATTCTATACCTTAATATGCAAGCATGTGTCAAAGCTCTTAAGCCTATAACATAACTCAAAAGTATTAGTTATCATGAGTACCCACCTAAGCTTGCAATAAGTCCTCAAGCATCTCCTGGATCGAATCCTCCACAATAACTGGATGCTTCACGGTATCCATCTTTTGTTAAACTATCTATAACAACATAGTTGTACATGTGGAGAAAAAATGGAAAGATTACAAGGGTAAGTTCGACGACTTAGTGATTATAAATGCACATGAAGTACCTATCATTAAGTGGTGAGCTCAGTTATTTATAAAGCACATGCAACATTATGAGGTGACAGTTTATCATGTATGCAATATAGATATAATGTATATGTTGTAATATGAGAATCATGTCATAGTTCAACAGTATGGTCTACCCGAGATATTACCCATTCTCAACAGGGTTGGCGTTGTTCCGAGGAACCTATAATACAATGTCGGTGCCCCAACCATTATATGCTACCATCCACCACTAGCAGCCCGATCAAGTCTGACCTTAGGTAGCCCACGCTACTAATGATGTCCGTCCTATAATGACCAATCATTAGGCAATGGCTGCACCGATCACAAAAACCACTGGATCCAAGGCCCACACACACTTGACCATGAGGTTAACCTGTATAGTAAGCTCATGACCGTTATCCCGAACGTACCGGTGTACTATGTCATACGATGCAATTAATCTTATCTGTCTTTTACATGCATGCTTTTACAAGTCTCAATATCATTATCTTGTTAATCAACATACGTTTTCACAAAAGAGAGTTCACAGTAGTTGCAAAATGTATTTAATGAGAGTTGTAAATAAGCATGTTTGATATATATATAATAGACATGCAATGCGAGAAAAGTAACAACAATCATCCATGTGAGCTTGTACTCATTCGGGTCATAAGGCTCCTCCATAAAATCCTCTTGAGCCTATATAACCTCGAATACTGAGAAAAAACCTATCATTGTGTTCTAAACTCGAGCCAAGACAAACCTAGAATATAAAACAGCGGTCGTTGGGTGCTTGGCCAAAAGGGCCTTTCCCTGAACGACCCTAGTCGAGCGCTCAACCCTAGGGACAAGCGTTCGGCCATTGAGGCTCAGGTAGAACCGTATTTGGTCCAAATGCTTCCCGAGCCTTCCTCCGACTAGTCCTGAGGTTACAAAAGGGTTTCTAACACCTCTAACCAACATGATGCCTTCAAATAAAATGATTACGTCTAATGGAAAAGAACGGCTAAACAAGTTCAAATCTTAAAACTCTCTACAATAACCTACTAAGCTATTAGAAACAAGAATCAAGCTAACGACCTAATAACTTAACAAAAATTTTGATTTGCATATGTATTCCCAACAACACTTGTAAAAGAGTATAGGTGTAGCTAGTTGCAGCAAGAGACTCGAAGGACTCATCCAACCTGCATCCAACAATCCACCAACTCCAATAATATCTTTGACGTATCAACTGTGTTGCCCTTTACTTAGAGTTATGATCACAAAATCAATCTCCTAGAAGGAGCCAAACCAACCTGTGTGAGACCCTATCAGTAGTACCCTTTCTACCAAAAAAGGAAATTGAAAGGCAAGTAAAGGACATGCTGAGATTAGGTGTTGCTAGGCCAAGCCAGAGTCCTTACTCCTTACCATCCTTTTGGTGAGAAAGGCTGATGGCAACTAGCGTATGTGAATGGATTACAAGACTCTCAATAAGGTGACAATAAAAGATAAGTATCTTATTGGTAGTATTGACGAATCGTTAGATGAATTGTAAGGGGCTATGATATTTTCCAAATTAGATATAAGGTCAGGATACCAGCAAATTAGGGTGGATCCCAAACATATACCTAAGACTATTATAGCCTTTAGGACACATGAGGGTCACTACAAGTTTCTAGTGATGCCATTTGGTCTCACCAATGCCCCTTCTACATTCCAAATCCTTATGAATGATCCGTTTAGATTGTATTTGTGGAAATTTGTGCTGGTTTTCTTTGATGGTATCCTAGTCTATAATAAAAACTTCACAAACCACCTTAAACATTTGAAGGCAATAATGGAAGACTTAAAAACGCACCAGCTCTATGCTAAGTTGTTTAGGAGACCAAAAGTGGAGTATTTAGGACACCTAATTTCAGAAGAAGGGGTCAAAGCAAATCTAGCCAAGATCATAGCCATGACAAATTGGCCCACCCCAAAAACCCCTTAAGCCTTTAGACTTAAGAGTTTTGGTTGGTCTTTTTGGCTACTATAGGAATTTTTTTATGGGTTGTGAGGAAATAGTTGCTCCTTTAACTTCCCTACTAAAATAGATTCTTTTAGTTTAGATGATAGGGCCACCGTTGCCTTTAATAGACTCAAAGAAGCTATGACCACTCCCTTAGTCTTGGGCTTGCCTAATTTCTCTAAACCTTTCCTAATTGAGTGTGATGCCTCAAGAGGAAGAATATGAGATGTTTTGATGCAGGGAGGCAAACCTCTAGCTATTGTAATCACGGACTCAAACAGAAAAACGTGCTCCTCTCCACATATGAAAAGGCGCAACTAGCTATAGTGTTGACACTACAGAAGTGGAGGAACTATCTCCTAGGATATTAGTTTAAAGCAAAGGCAGACCAACACGCATTGCAATACCTCATAGAATAGAGGATTATGACCCTGACTCAGCAGAAGTGGGTTTCTAAATTACTGGGTTTTGACTTTGAAGTGGAATACAAATGTAGAAGAGAAAATTAGACAGCTAATGCTTTATCCATAATACAAATAGAGAGTCAATCAGAATTCCCAACATAGTAGGCAATCATTCACAAAGAACACACAGAAGAACCCCCAGCACACAATCATGCCATCAATGCAATCAACCCAACGTAGAAAATTGAATAAAAGTTATCCTAAAGACATGATTTACTATAGCAGTATCATCAAGGTGAGTTAGACCCTATAAGGTACCGTTTTCAGCATGGACTCCTCTTTTACAAAGGAAGGATCCACCTCGGGTCATTGGGACCATTTTAGCAGCAAATCCTACAATAGTTTCACAGCACACCATTGTTAGGTCATATGGGAACACATAAAAATTTTCATGGAGAAAGGAAGAGTTTTACTGGCCTGGTCTTAGAAGTGACGTTTGCGCTTTCATTCGGGAATGTGATGTCTGCCTGAGGAACAAAACATAAACCCCGCATCCTGCAGGTCTCCTACAACCCTTACCAATCCTAGCCCCAATCTGGATTGGGATTAGTATGAATTTTGTAGAAGGGTTGCCAAGCTTGATGGGTATAAATGTAATCATGGATGTGGTGGACCAATGTGATAGTCCGAATATTTACAACAAAAAGAAATGTATTGATTTGTATTAATCGCTTTTATAATACCTCTGCCTTTAAAATGGTTTAAATCTTTTTTTTTTTTTTTTTTGAAACACAACCAAAATATCCAATCTTTTGATACGGGCTGAACGTTCGACCTTGGACCACTGAACGTTCGATGAAACCTTAGCACCAAACGTTCGACCATGGACCACATGAATGTTCGACATGCAACCCTAGAACCATTGTATAATAGTACATTGAACGTTCAAAACATAGTACATTGAATGTTCGAGCCCATCAGAAAGAAATTTTAGCCTATTATCCACACCTAACCCTCCTATAAATATCACCGCTACAACCGTCTGACTTCATCCCTCACCCCAACATCACATCAACCCCAACCCTAGAGAGAGAAAGGTTCTAGAGAGAGAAGGAGAAGGTCCTATTGAGGGTGTCTTGCCATCTTCAAGGTAAACCTTGATAAACTAAGCTTGTTTTCGTGTTATTTATATTCTGACCATATGATTTTCATATTTTTTACAATTTTTCAATGTGCCATGATAAGTTTATACAATTTTATTTTATTTTTCCTTTAAAACAAATAGGTATTCAAAGTATTATAAACCAACACTTATTTTCTGAGATTATTATGTTGTTATAGTTTACTATGTTTTTATTAACCTATTAGGAGCCTAGGATGTGATTTGCTATGTTTTGGGTAAGAAATAGGAAACTTACATGCATTCTAGCACCCACCGAATGTTTGCCACTTTCTAACTGAACATTCAACATCGGGCCAAAACGTTCGGACAGTGTCCATAATAGATAATTATGGTTTTATGATGTTTTAGTAAGTTTAATTCTCAACTATGATTTTACATGTTTGAGATGGGTTCTCTAAGTGCTGTGAGTAACGTTAGAATATATTTCATAGTAGCATGAGTTCAAGATGTTCGAGGATTTGAGTGAGCGGAAGAGGTAAGTAAATAATTACGACTACTTTCAATAAAAACGTGTGATATGTTAGCTGACTGAGCAAACGTATGATATGAGCCTATTACTTCTTATGGAAATGGGAAAATGTTTAATTAAATATATAATGATTTGCATCGTATGAAATAGTACACCGATACTTGCGGTATAATGGCTATGGGCTTACTATATGAGTTTGATTATATGGTAAAAAAGTAATGATGTTTATAGGGGTCTTGGATCCAATGATTGTTCATGATTGGCGCAACTATGTTTGATTAATATATCATGTATTATATATATAATGCATTACCATAATACTCTTTTTATTCAATGAATGACTTCATTTATATTACTACTTATGATTTACAAATTTTTGCTAAATAACTTAGTTCACTACATAATAACTTATGCACTATTTGTTTTATTTACTAGGTCGTGAACTTATGCTTGTATCTTTTCACCTGTAAAACATGTGTTGTTTTGTAGGTTGACTACCTTTGGATGTCGGATTCAAGAAGGACCCCAAGGCAATTGCAACCGTTTAGAGTAATGATAGAGATCTAGTTAATGCTTGAGGACTTATTGTAGGATTTCTGCCCACTGCTCATGGTAATTAGTACATATGAGTAATATGGCAAACTTAGATTTTTAAGACATGTTTGTGTATTAATGTTTAGTTTAAACATTTTTTATAGTGATGACATGTACAGTATAATTTCAATTAATGTGATGATTTTTAGTAGATGCTCTGGATGTAATGATTAATATTGATAGAAATATCATATGTTTATGTGCTTATTATTATCTTTTGAGGAGTAGATGATCCATTGGTCTTAATATTTAGGAGAATTAGACAAGAGGAATACTAAGGAGTTAATTACCAATTAGTTAATTTCTCGGAGCATTATAGGATCCCTGAAGTAGATGGTGGGTTTTTGGTGGATTGCTTACTAATAGGTTGGATCAGATGTTAACATGTGGAGGCACTCAACTCATTATTCTACTAGGTAACCGTATCCGCATCATGCAATTACTAACCGCTATTTGCAGAGTTGCTGCGTTTATTGAATACGGTTATTAACTGCTAGTTGCATATCAAGAAATGAAGCTTTTGGACATATTTTAGTTTTTTTTTTTTGGCATTCTTTATGTTTCTATTATGGTCTATTTTAAACAATTTTGAATATGTTTTGGGCATGTTTTAGTGTTTTTTTAAGTCCTAGTGTTTTAGATGAAATCCATATCTTGATTCCACATTCTAGCTTAAAAATAACAAAGAAAATACAAATATAAAAATTACAAAGTGTGGTTGGTGAATTTGTTTATATATATCAAGGTATGCAAATGCAGTTATTTGCGGTTAATAACCCCATTGCATACCCTAAAACTGTTATCCGTAACGTATATGTAGTTAGTGATTTAACGTATATGTAGTTAATGATTTTTGTCAACCTGTATATGCGCTTAGTAGTAGTTAGTTGTGATTAATAACTGTTACATGTAGAGCACTACGAAAATTTATGTGTATTTTTGTTTTATTAAAAAAATTTTATCATTTTTGCGTTTTTGTCAACCTTATTAGAGCATTGAAATTTTTTGAAACTTTAGAGAATATTATATATATATATATATATATATATATATTGAGTGATAATTTGAAGAAATTGACCTAAACTTTTCCGAAAGTGATTTGGTCCATAACTCATCATGTCCTAAAAAAAAAAAACAAAAAAAACAAAAAAAATACAAACGTATATGCACCCGACTACAGAAGAGGACATATCCGCAGGAGCAACATAGAATTGAAGTTGTAGCCAGCAACAGAGCTGCAGTGAGGATAATGGATTTGATTTTCCCTCAAAATCTAAAAGCCAGCACCCTCTCCTCAAAAGCATGCTCTTGGCCATCATCGTCGTCGTCGTCACGCCTCTTCTTTCCTTGTCCTCTGAGGAGCTTCAAATGTTGGACTTCACGCATCCTAACCCCTGCTTCCAAGCTTAAGCAAGTCAGAATTCGTAGCGAGTTCGAAGGCAAAGTAAATGGCGCTCTTTCCGCCGATTTCGACCCCCGCTTCCTCGACCGGGTATGCTCCACTTTCCATTTCTTCTTCACCTCCGCTTTGCAATTATATCTCATTCATATCATGCACGCATATGGGTATTCTTCCATCGAAGCTTTTCATTTACTCGGACCCAGCTTTTGTTTTTCCCTATCCTTCTCATTTTTGCCTCCTGAAAGGCACTACTGAGAGGCTTACCGGCTTTTGTTTTGATTTGGAGGTGAAAAGTTGCAATTTTTACCACTTCTCGTTTTGCATTTTTGTGCAAGTTAAATTTTTTTTATACCCCATTTCAGTAATAAACCAGAGAGATGTGTTTATGTTCTCCATTGTGTCTGCAGGCATGCATCTCTGTGGTGTGTGCCTTTGTGTGTGAGTGGGTAAACACCTACTTTAATCTTTCTGTTTATGTTCAATGACTTATTTTGAATCAATAATTTATCCAGCTAATTATTCAATTGTATCACATCCAATTGTCTTGTGAGATTTATGATATTGTAAGAGAATGCATTGAATTGATTTTTTAGTTACTGGTTTGTGCATGTCCCCAATGGCCCATATGATAATGATCTTCTTCACATCTTATCCTCGCATAACATGGAAGGAGGTTTCTATAATGGCGTCTAGTCCTTGCATGCTTTACTTTCTGTCTTCTAGTTTTCAACTATCCCAAAGTGCCTGAATCTTGATCTTCTGACGTTCAAGACTTGTATTAGTACGCGTGTAAAACTCTTGGATGCTACTGCTCAACACTTGGATGTATTGTTCATATTCTAGTCTGTCCAAAATTGGTGTTTGTGAACCCTTCGCAATGATCTGATTGCTGCAGACTGTTTGAGGACTGACTCAAGACATAAACTATTTATTAGAAGAAACTATTTGTTAGAAGGGATATTGGTCCTTGGCATGTTTGTTATTAGATGGATGTAATATGGGTTACATGAGTAGGCGCTGAAGCATGCATTATGGGGGAACTGTCAAGGCCCTCTATGCACGTACCGTTACAAATTCACAATGCTACTTGGACCCTTCACTTTGCCTTGCTTTATCAGAACTAACACGACATTACAATGAGGGCGTGGCTAGTAGACTCTAGAAAATGGTGGGAAACCTTTTGAGAACAAGTGAATCCAACACTTATGGAAGTACCTGCATTCAAAGTCCGTACTCTAGTCTCTGTAATAAAGTACTACCATATAGAAGTTATAATATGTTTATGGCCCATATTTGAGATTCTTATGCTCTGCTTTTGGGGATTTTGAATTTATTCATCTATTTACTTATTTTGGTTTATGTTTTATGATGGGATGTGTTTTGTTAAATCACCACTGATCCCAAAAGTTTAAGCGGATAGAAAATGATATATTTAATCATTTAATTAATATTTTAATACTTCCACTCACATGTGGGCTCAAATTCCTCCATAAGTGAGGTCCAACACGTGCAATATTTAACTAAAATGATTAAAAAAAATTGTGGAATTGGGGTTTGGGCTCAAGACCTTTGTTTTGATACAATGTTTTTTCTTTCATAAGTAATTCAATCTTATTAGAAATTGCAGAGATACTATGTTAAATCACTACTTATCCCCAAAATAGTAAGGCGATAGAAATTGTATATTTAATTATTTAATTAATGCTTTAACATGTTCTCATTTAAGTTTCTGTCTTTGCCATTTGCTTTTACAAATGTAGTTGAGGAGTTTGACCATGACCCTTGCATTATTTTTAGGATGCTAAACAGCGTTATGGTTGACCACGTTACAGATAGATTAGATCTAATATTGTTACTTCTTATTCAGCAAAAAGCACTGGAAGCAGCAATGAACGATATCAATAGCTCATTCGGAAAAGGAAGTGTTACGAGATTAGGCAGTGCTGGTGGTGCTTTGGTGTATGTGTTCTCTTTCATTAAAATAAAATTTTATAACTCCTCTTTGGCACTTTTTTTTTTTTTTCCTTTTTCTTTTTTAATGTGTTAAACTTCTGGAAGCTGCATCATGGGGCATTCACCAGGCCCGCTTGTGGCATTTTGACTAGAGCATAGATTTTGTTACATTTTTTGTGCATTGCAGTGAAACTTTTCCCAGTGGCTGTATGACGTTAGACTTTGCCTTAGGTGGTGGCCTTCCCAAAGGAAGAATCGTAGAGGTATTACCTCTTTTTGTCTTCATGCTTCTCCTTTACTTTGGTGTTTTTGGTTACATTTTCATGAGTCAAACATGCTTTGGTTCCACTGAGAATCTGAATTAACTTCTCGTCTGTAGATAGTTATTTGATTTGTTTGATACAATATCCTGTATGCCGGTTGAAGAGGGTGGTGAGATAAACCGTTCTACTGCAATAGTTTGCTTGATGGCATTGTATGACAGGATCTCAAAAAGTTGATTTTGCACATGGATAAAGAAGGTGCAGTTCTGTAAATGGAATCATGCACTGGCATCTCACTTGAAAAACCATACAACCGTTAAAAGAGAACTCAAAATTAAGTGTAATAAGCTACTTTTTTATTTGGTTAGGTAGATCTATTATATTAAACTCTTATATATTCTTCATGTATGTATTTATAACAGCCGTCATACTCTAAATATGGCTTCCTAGGTAAGCAGTGGATATTCTAAAGCTCACTTAGGAAGGCTTTGAGACAGGCAACAGATTTTTATTAAAATACTAAAATTCATAGACTCACTTTCTAGATTGGGTTGTAGTCTATGTTCATTCTTCCTCCTTTCGAATCTTTTAAACCTTGTAATCTTTTTAGATTTCTGATACCTTTAGTGTGGTTGTCTCTCTTGTATACATTTCATGTATGAGGGGCTGTGCCAATTTTTATTTTCAATAAAATCATGTAACACGAGTTTATTCTTTTGCTCTTTAGAGTGTAGGTCTTAACACCAAATACATTTAGTCTTATTAGGGTTCTTAGGTCACCATAAGGTTTCCTAGACAGATCTGGTCTTGGGCCAAAAAGATAGGTTTTTAAGGTCTCAAGGTTCAATTAGTGTGTTTGTGTGTGTGCGCTATAATTCCAGCAACGTGTTAGTGAAGATTATTTCGCTTGGTTTGGATCATTCTAGAGTCAAATTATTGCAAAATATCTTTCTGAAAAAGGCACTACAGTTACCTTTCTTGGTGATTGTAGTTCTGCAGCAACCTAATCTTAATGTATGGTCTCTACAATACAATGCAACACACTCAATCACTCATACAAAATGTTATGCTAATGTCAAACACTCAGGAAAATCATGCAATCATGCTGTACAAACCATAATCATGTCGTTTAAGAGAAGAAATCAAATCCAACTTGCTTCCTTTAGTGCTGGCAGCATGGATAGGAAGCTCAAATGTCAATTTTAATTCAATTATTAATGCATTAATAGTTTTTTTTTTTTTTTTGTTATGATTCTCACAACCACAAAACTAAACATCAAGGATAAGGCTCATTAGGCTAATACTTACGCAAAATCCGGCCATGAATTAGGAGAAAATGAAAAGAAAAAAAATGTGTTCCTTGGGCAGCAACACTGTTCTGTGCAGAAATCAGTTTCATGCACTGATTTTGCAAGATTTGGGACATAGGGATTAAGAAAAACACAAAAGGGAAAATTTTATAAGGTTTGATGAAGAAACTCTCAAACACTAGAAGGAATCATTGAAAATACTTACAAAATACTTGATTAAAAGCTGGACAGCAAGTGGTAGCTTCTAGGAGACAGTTTTAAGGCTTAACTTACCACTAATTTCGTCGCAGCTTTGGGGGATTTTGTTTATAGACTTTTAGGTTTTGCTGGTTTTGCTGAGAGATGCTTTTTCTTTTTTTCTTTTCTTCTTGTTAGAAGAGTTATTAGGATTTGTGGGTATTTTGGTAATTATATTTCTCAAAACCTATATAATAAGATGTGTGACGTAGGTTACGTAACAGTAACGAGCCTCCACCTTCTCTCTGGATCTTTCATGCAAACTACAACTTGGTATCAGAGCGTGTTTATGATCTTGGTCTAAACCCCACGTTTGCAGTCTTGGTTTTTCTTCCTTGTGATTGACGTGTTGGTGTTTTATAGTCCTAGTGGTAGCCCACACAGGCAATGCCTTGATAAAGCTTTAAAAGAGTTGTTCTTGGTGACCAGAAAGTCTCCTACAAAAGAAAAGAAAAGAATCCACTGTTTTCAGCTTAGCCCAACCCCCAACCAATGTACTTAGGATGTTGGTTTTGGCTGATCGACAGTTTTGGTGGCAATTCTCGGTCGTATATCGGTGCTTTTGTGGTGTCTCTTAGTAGTTTTGGTGGTTGGCGGCATTCTTTGTGGTGCTTGGTAGCTATTCCAGTGAAGTTTGGCAATTATCAATTGTTCTCGTGGTTCCAACGACTTTTATGGTGTTTCATGGTGGTTTTGTTTTCTCTGGCGACGTACGTATGTGGTGTTCTTCAGTGAACGACGGTCTGGTGTTGCCATCGAATCCTTCGCTGGAAATAGTGGCCAGCGGCATCTCTAGTAGTAAGGAAGACCTTGTTTGGTTGTTGTCAGCAGCTCTCCCTATCCTGGATAAGGATAGCCGCGTTCTCGGTTTATTTACTATCATAGCCGGTTTTGTATCCTTTTGGCCAGTTAATCAACTCTTTATCCAGTTCAATATCTTTTCTCCTACAGAGTATTTCTAGTCCGGTTCAATGTAGTTTAAGACCAGTTCAACCCCTTTCTCGTTCGGTTCAGTGTCTTCTTCGACCGGTTCAGTACATTCTTTGGCCAGTTCTTGCTATATTTTGACAGGTTCAAATAGTTTTGCAGCTGGTTCAATTGTTTTTCGGCCTATTCAAGTGGTTTCTTAATCGGCTCATGTGGTTTATCGCTCGACTGGGCTTCATGGAGCCACCATCGGGTTTGTTGCTCAGGGGGATTACTAAAATATTGTTTATAAGTTGTCGTTGTAGTTGGTTGACCATTGTTGGTTGTATTGATGATCAGTCCAACATTGTTGTTGGTTGTATTGATCATCAATCAAACGTTGTTGTTGGTTGGCTGTTATTGGTAGTATTGATCATCAATCGTGATCATTGTTGGTTGTGGGTGGTATTGATCAATAGAATCATGATCGTTGTAGTTGGTTGTCGAGATTTGACCAGCTTTGGTGTTTTGCGGTGGGTTCTGACCAAATCTTGGTGTTTTACAGTGAGATTCAATTGACCTCAGCGTTTTACTACGAGATCTGATCAAATCTTGGTGTTTTGTGGCAAGATCTGATAAACCTTGGTGTTTTGCAGTGGTTTTCGACCCGTTATTGGTGTTTTTCTGCGAGATTCGACTGGCCTTAGTATTTTGTAGTGAGATTTGATCGTCCGTTGTAGTCTTTCAGCGAGTTTTCGATTGGCGTTGAAGCTTTTGGCGGGTTTTTGTTCGCTGTTGGTTTTTGGTGAAATTTCAGCTTTATTTTTGGTTTAGCGCATTTTCTTATTTGTGTTTTTATTTTATAAGTCTGTCTTTATATTGTTTGCTCCAGCTTGTTCTAGCTTGAGGGAGAGTATTAGAGTATGTTTTTTTGTTTCCTTGTTTCTTCCAAGCAGGGCTTATTTGATATATATGCTCCAACTTGAGGGGGAGTTTTAGAAGAGTTATTAGGGTTTACGGATATTTCGGTCATTGTCGTATTTCTCAAAACCTATTTAATAAGATATGTGAGGTAGGCTATGTAATAGTAATGAGCATCCACCTTCTCTCTAAACCTTTCATGCAAACTACAACACTCCTAAACTGACGTGAGGCTTTGGGGGCTAAAATAAGCAGCTGTTTTTGGGTTTTAATTGAGATGTACAAGCTGGTAGTGTAGGTAAACTGATGGTTGCATGGGAATTTAGGGTTTTAGGGCAGCTAGGGTTTTAGTGCAACTATAAAAGTCACAAGACTACTTTCCTTACTACCACACAACATTTACAGAAAACTAAAGCAGCAACAATTTAATAAAATTACCCTGGGGGGGGGGGGTGGTCTAGGATGTTACTTGAAGATTGGTATGTTTTATGAAGAAGGTCCATACAATCCATCTCATGTTTTTATAGTTCAAGTTCTGGACAGCGTCATGCATCTATTCAGCGTTGGTTATTTATAACATTTTCACAATTTATAAGATAGGTCAATACATCTTCACTTTCCAGTTTTGTTACATTGGAGCATGTGCCTTAGTGTTATTGGATTTATGCACACAAATAGAACACAACTCAATGAAGACCTGTAGAATTCAAGCATCAGCAGATTATATGAAATTAAGTACTGTATGCGTCTAAATTTGGTAAAGATATGCAATAAAAATGGGAAATTAAACAGTTTTGCATTTTTCTCTAAAATATCCTTGAAGTTATTAATAAATAAAATTTAAAAATATATAAAAATAGTCATTGAAAAAAAAGAAAAATTAAGGAGGATAATAAGGAAAGGGCCACCCCTTTTTGGTGTTTTTAGTTTTTTTTGTTTGTTTAATTTTTTCAAATGGTTATTTTTTAATAAATTTAAATTTAAGGGTATTTTAGGGAGAAAAATGTAAAAGTGTCTAATTTGACCCGTGGTGGTAGTATGAGAGGCCCTAATGCTAATTTTTAAAATTTGGAGGTGTAAGTGCAAAATGGGTGATTGTTGAGTGGGCTAAAGTGTATTTTCGCCTTAGAATAAAAAGTTGAAAATGCTACATAACTTTTGTACACTGCTGTCATGTTTTGCAGTGGATCTTTGATGAGCTTTCTATGAGCTTTCTTACTCTATAGAACTTCTCTAGCATTTTTCTATCAGTTTGGGTAACTTATGCGACAGAAAAGGCTGATATAATCTTTCCATATTTCATTCCAGATATTTGGGCCAGAAAGTAGCGGAAAAACCACCTTGGCACTCCACGCAATTGCAGAAGTGCAGGTCTTTTTTCTTTCGTGGCTTCACTTCTGAATTTTTATTTCCTTGGTTATAAGGAGACACTTCTTGTTAAATGTCATTTGTAATGAGGCCAGCATGAAGCTTTTCAATGAATATGCAGAAGCTGGGAGGCAATGCAATGCTTGTTGATGCAGAGCATGCTTTTGATCCAACATATTCTAAAGCATTGGGAGTGAACGTAGAAAATTTGATCGTCTGCCAACCTGATCATGGCGAGATGGCACTTGAGAGTAATATACTTTTCTGTCTATGTGGTTGTTTGAAAATTGTTGTGAAGAGTCTGGCACTATTCAATATGGAACTATGATGCTTATGAAATTCTTTACACTTGTGCTTGATACATATTGATTTTGAGTTCATCATCACAGTTGCAGATCGTATGTGCAGATCTGGTGCCATAGATCTTATCTGTGTTGATTCTGTCTCAGCTCTCACTCCACGGGCTGAGATTGAAGTAAGCTATCATCTCTTTGTGGCTCTTTTAGATTTTGAATTGATAAGGTTGCCCATGTCTGACTTACGTTTTCATTATATAGGGTGAGATTGGGATGCAGCAAATGGGTTTGCAAGCACGCCTTATGAGCCAAGCTCTGCGTAAGATGTCAGGGAATGCCTCGAAAGCTGGTTGTACTCTGATTTTTTTGAATCAAATAAGATATAAGGTACTTTTGATTTATTAGTTATAAGTTTACTGTTTCAGTAGACTACTCTTTGAATGATTGCAGATATTTTTCATTTGTAGGGTCTAACTCCATTTGATTGAACTGAGTCTAGTTCTTGCGTGTATATTTGAATATTAATTTTTTACTGCACCTTTTGTTTTCTGTGACAATTTTCTCATGTCCAACTGCAGAGACTAATATTATCGTTATTGTGGGTTTTGTAAGATTGGTGTATATTATGGGAACCCAGAAGTGACTAGTGGAGGAATTGCATTAAAGTTCTTTGCATCTCTTCGGCTTGAGATACGTTCTACCGGGAAGATAAAGTCTGTAAGTATAGTAGCTGTTTAAATCACTACTATATTTAGGGAGATCATTTCATCAAACTTTATATGTAAGGAACCTTCATCATGCATCCCTCTTTATTGCTATAGGTCAAAGGAGATGAAGACATTGGGCTTCGGGTTCGTGTAAGAGTACAAAAGAGCAAGGTAAATTAGATTGGCGTCAAGATTGTGTGAGGATCATATTCCACTAATATGTTCACTTGATATATAAGATTTTATTTTTGCCGTTAACATAAAGATAACGAATTTCTTTTCCACTTTTTATTAATTATTTATCATTATTTGAAGTTCTTTAAATTGAATTAACACCAGTCTCACTGAAAATATCTATAATGTGACATTCAATTTCAGTATTCAAATTTTTATATAATCATTTTCACTAGATTGCTTTAGAATACCTTGTTGAAGCCAGGGTTTGCCATGCAAAGCTATTGCTCTCTTGTAAGTTGCAACATCATTTATAGATGTAATCTAAACTTCTCGCGCATTTTTAATTTAATGAGTACTTCTTTTAGGATACTTGACTATGTCCTAGAAGGCGGATTAAGTTAGTTTGTTACAATTGCTACTTCACAAACTTTGCCAACATTTTAGTTGATGTTATTTAATTAACTTAGTTGTAATTGTCATCTTAATTTATTTGATCTGCCACCATTTTGTGCTTTTGATTTATGTCTGCATATGTACAGAAAGATTTCATTTCAACTTATTGTCATAGGTGTCAAGGCCATACAAGCAAGCTGAATTTGAAATTATGTTTGGAGAGGGAGTGAGCAAATTGGTCAGTGAATGCAACAGAAAAGCTTGTTCCCCCCAAAAGGTGCAAATTGCACTCTTCTTGACATTGCTTTCTCTTGCAGGGTTGCATTTTAGACTGTGCTGAGATGATGGATATTGTGGTAAAGAAGGGCTCTTGGTATAGCTATGGGGATCACAGGTTCGTCTCTGGCTTCTCTTTGCAGCTCGTAGTGTTCATTTCTCTCTATCCTCTTTTTCTATAGTTCCTTTTTAATCTTGAAAGTAAAATTTACGAGAGTTGATATCCTCAAATCATCATTTATGCATCTGATTTCTTGCACGGCTGTGCGGATTCACTATTCATAAATCATATTTTACACTGGAGGAAATTATATCTAGTCCATCATTCAGTCAATGTTTTGTCGGAAATCAATTTAGTGGGCCATGAGTTCGGTCATCAAAAACCCATGCTTGGTACTTATATTACCAGTACTGGATGCTACCAAAGTATGATTATGAATTATTAGTAACAATTTGTTGTCTATCTACTTTCAGTATGCATTAGGGGTAGGGTTGCTTAGTAGTATCTGTAATTAAACTAAACCATGTATTTTGTTTTTAAGTTAATCAAGCAAATCTCATTAAAAAGCGTAAGGCATCCCTAAGTACACAGGAAGTATACAAAATGAACACCAAAAAGAAAAAATAGAACAAAAAAAATAAAAAACAAGCCGCTTGCGGAAACCCAAAGCACCGCAACAACAACAAGCCACCCATAGAGGATTACAACATCATATTGAGAGAACCCTCTTGCCTCACCTCTAACATCAAAGTCAATAGAGCACTCAAAGTTTTTAAGCTCCCTCCTCCCTTTCGACTTAGAAACATAGGCCACAACCTCATGACATTGTCCCTCGTCAAGGACTGTGAAAAGATCCTGAAGCCTTTTCTCATTACCTCGACAGGAGATCCCCAATAAGGGATATATCTCCATCGCACTTTGCACAACCTTAGAGAAGCCGACATCCCCACCTTTCCATTCTCTCCAACACCAGCCCCATCCAGATCATCCCCTTTTGAAGATTCACCCACCTCTAAGACAGTTAGAGGGGGAACAACCACCGCATCAACGGGTGTTGAGAAAGGGGCAGGGGGGGGGGGCAACAAAAGACACCCTCATAGAATGGAGAGGGTATATAGAAGACATACCTGGAAAAAACTGGGGGAAGCACCGAGATGCCATCGATAACACTGGCCTTGGCAGGAACAAAGGAAGAGCTTGGGCATTACTAGACCTCGCCGAAACATACCCATCCGATGAGACTAAAGGAAAAGAAAGTGAGGAAAAGATCTTAGACAGCCACTCACCCTCAAGAAGGCTAACATCCAGCTCCAAAGCCCTTCTGGCTTCAGACTTGTGATTATAAAACTTCAGAGGCTTAGCCAATTTCTAGGTATAATGCCTTACTGCCCCATGATAGTACTCCTTTCCCTTGAAGGAGTATTTTGCTGAATAAGGCTCCCTTCATAGAATGGAGAGGGTATATGGAAGACATACCAGGAAAAAACTTGGGGAAGCACCAAGATGCCATCGATAACAGCGGCCTTGGTGGGAACAAAGGAAGAGCTTCAGCATCACTAGACCTCACCGAAACATACCCATCCGACGAGACCAAAGGCAAAGAAAGCGAGGCAAAGATCTTAGACAACCACTCACCCTCAAGAAGGCTAACATCCAGCTTCGAAGCCCTCCTGGCCTTGGACTTGTGATTATAAAACTTCAAAGGCTTAGCCAATTTCTGGGTATAATGCCTTACTGCACAATGATAGTATTTATTTCCCTTGGAGGAGTATTTGGCTGAATAAGGCTCCCTTGGGAGTGGTTTTCTTTGCTTGAACAATCGCTTTAGGGAAAATCCTCATTGTGAATAATTTAAGGAAACAATGTATAACAATGGTAGATTAGTGTTGCATGTGTAAAAATAGTGGGAAAACCGTGATCTATCTTTTCCTCCATTTTGATATAGCTAGTGCCGTAAGGAACCCTATTTTCGGTCTTTTTGGGTTAGAGTTAATCATGCCTCAACGAGTGGTGGATCTCTTGGCTTGTTGGAGAAGGCAGTTTGGTAGACATCATAGTATAGCAGTGTGGAAGATGATTGCCTTCCTTAATGTGGTTTATTTGGAAAGAACAAAATGATATAAGTTTTGAATATTGTGAGAATACGGTGATGGAATTAACTGCGTTTTTCTTCAAAACCCTTTATCATTAAATGGTTGCCTATAATTGTTTTCATTTTTTTAGTTCTCATAATTTTCTGTCTTTTATCTTTTTCTTATTAGGTGTCTCTCCTGTATACTTTCTATGTACTTGAGTTGTGCCCCTTTGCATTTTAATGAAATTTGATTACTTATTAAAACGAAGGATTTGGAAGACAATTTTACTTTTAGGAAATTCAGGGTTTCCCAATATGGAAAGTTTCTATTTCAAGAAACTTACTATTTTGGGAATTGGTTGTAGGGCCTGAATTGAGCCTGTAAAATGGGTTCTGAGAGTTGGGTGTCAGAACCAGAAAATTCTAAAATTGGTCCTAATGAGTGTATGTTCTCAAATTTTGTTTAAAAGGCCCATTAAAGAAAAACAAATTCTTGAGACTTTCATGAGAAAAAATTAAATGCTAGGGTCTGAGCAGATTATTGCTCCTGAAAATTGTGTGCAAGTGAAAGACCATAGGGTGGACATGGGATATTTAAGGCTAGGGTTTCCGTTATTTTATTTTTCCCTAATTAGTCTATCTAATGAAAAAGGCCTATTTGGCAGTAATTGGCTTCTTTTTATATTTTTCTTTTGTTTTTTTTTTAAGGGGCAGTTGCGGTTTTCTTGAATGAACATATTTTCTTTTTTTTTTTGAAAATAAAGTTATTTAATTGAAAAAATATTATTTTTTTCCTTTGATGGGCCTTTTAAATAAAATTTGAGAACATACATTCTTTAGGAACAATTTCAGAATTTTCTGATACTAATGACTAGCTTAGGCCTAACTCTCACAACGAACTATACAAGCCCTTCTCAGGCCCGTTCTGAAAATAGTAAGTTTCCTGAAATAAAAAATTTCCAAATTGGGAAACCCCGAATTTCCTAAGAGGAAAATTTTCTACCAGTCGTAAGCTACCACTAAACCTATTAATAACAATCATGATATGCCATCAACAAATCGCAAGTTTATTTTGGCGGTAAGCACCATGATCATACATCGGCTTAAGGTGTTGTAATTCTCACCAATCAATTGTTGAGAAACAAGCACCAAACCTGAGCCATCACCATTATGTAAGAAGAAAGGGGTCTAAGTATTATCAGTGAGGAAATTGAAGGAAGAAGAAGAATAAACAAATGGAATGGCTTCAGGAACGAAGGGAATTGAGGATGTTGTCATTGATGAACTTTCACCAAATAGTGAAGAGCTTTGATATATCAAATCTAGTGTAAACAAGATGAAGTTGGGAGAAAATCAACGTATTCTCATTAGAATGAATGAATGAACATCAGTTACATTATATACTGTATTGAGCAGGTTGAAATACACACACGGTTAGCTAAGCTTCATAATAAACTTAACTACTTAACTACAATAATAACTTAAGTCCACGTCACTTTGTACAGTCAGCATCATAATTATGTAGCAGTTATGATCTGCTGTTACCCACGGGGTCTAGGTGAGGGGTGTTACATGCCATTTGCAAAAATTGAGTCACTATAACACAGACAAAGCATGTAGCCAAAGAGTTCCCCTTTGTCTCATCAATTCAGTTGCAAAGTGTTTTTTATCAACTAAAGAAGCACCATTGGAGTGCTAATATCCCAGACTGGTGGTTTTTAGCTCCATTTCAATTGTTCGTTTGGTATTAATTGGTTGCCATCTGTCATTTACATGTCTAAATAACTTGATTTATTGAAATCTAAAGTATAACCCATTTTAGTTGCCACTTTATTTAATATCCGAATATTTTATTTTAGCTTTGAGACAGCTCTATGATCTCCTATTATGTACAATTTTTTTTTTTTTTTTTTGGGTTCTGTTTTGTTTTCACTAATCTCCTTTTTGAGCAAAAGTTGCTTTTTCGTGGTAGCACCTCTGGATTTTCGTAAAGCTACAAAACATTAGGATTTTGGTGAATAGCTGCATATGATTGGACTTCAGCCTTAATTTCCCCCTAATACTCTCTTGTTCTCTGGTGTTCAAAGGTTGGGACAGGGAAGAGACAGAGCATTGCAGTACTTGAAAGAGAACCCTATTATTCATGATGAAATAGAAAAGGTTTGGATGCATAACCTTTTAATGCTCTTGGTTGAATCTCATTCATTATTCTTTATCTTTATATCGAGCAATAAATCTTCTGTTTTAATGCCTAGTTGGCAGTGGCCTGTCCCACTTGTCTGGTGTATACCCTTCTATCTAAGAATGTCATAATAGGATTATGATTTACCCTACTTCACTCAACTTAATGAAGCCCTTTTCCAATTAGATTATGTTGAAAATGGGCTTTAGTCAATTATTTTGTCTTAAGCATCATACACTTTTAAAATCATTTTATACAGCTCTATTCTTGTGACCATTTATTCTGACGCATTATAAGTGCACATAATGTGAAACCCTGGTTACCAATCAGTTTGATGTTTGCAGTACTGAGGAATAATGATTGTTGAAGAAATCATTAATATTGATTATCTATATGACTCTGAAGCCTGAGTATACTTGAAGAGTTTAACTTGGATAAAAAAAAAAAAAAAAAAGTCACAATGTTCTTTTTATTTTTATTTTTTATATATATGTGTGATATGTACTTATTTTATTGGGGTTAATATTAAATACCTTGTTCTGATTGATAAACTGAATTAACAGAAAATAAGAGGGAGTATTCTACAATTATTTTAAATTTTAAAGTTGAAAATGCGTTTGCCCATGAAAATTTCATTGAGCGTCTTTCTTATTCAATGGACTAACTTATGTCTGGCTACTAATATATAATAATTCTACAATAAGAATCAGAATGCATGTTATGCATTATTAGTGAAGCACTTATGATCAAATCAATAATTAGAAATAACAGTAGTAGTGATGGTGATGATGATTACTGTGTGCGCACACATGCACATGCATCTTTATCCTTAAGAGAAAAGGATAGAGACACTCTTCTTGAAATATTGAGAATTTGCAATCTCCATTTTGCCTTTTTATTGAATTTTATGTGCTGTATTTGCATAGACTTTGAAAATCAAAGTGAAAATGCATTTGCAGATTGTTAGGTCGAAAATGGCGGATGGAACTGGACATGTAACTTCTCCACTTTCAAGGGACTTGTTATTACCACATCAAGATGAAGAGACCTATGAGGAGATACAATGAGGATGAGCAAATACTGCTAATGATTGATGTTTTTCTACACCAGATGAGGGAAGAGGTAGTGGTCGAAGTCAAAAGCTGAATCAATTGCTTGCTCATCATGTGCGTTGAGTGTGAGGCCACTAAGGTTTAACGAGTAGACATCATTGCCCAGACATCCACTCAGCAGGGGTGAAAATACAAAATACCCTGATTCTGGTGGAAATTGAAATTGGAATCTCTAATGGTATATTATGGTGAAAGAAGATAGAAAATGGCGGGTTTTTGCGGATGCCCGCCGTTATTACTTTTGTTTTTTTGCTGGGGGTGATTGGGTGTTGTATTTTCAATATTCCAACAGTTGAAGAAAACCTAATTATTCCCAATTCATTTAGTAAGGTGTTCAAAGTTTTTCTTATTTCACAAGATACAGGTCCAGAATTATGCTCTACATTTAAGTTGCTACCATTACCAACATGCTGTTAAACAAAAGAGTGGATTTATGTGTAAAACGGAAAGAAAATAACGATTTCTTTTTCTTCGATAACTGTGGTATCGGATCCCCGGGACACCGTGCCCTCTTTCACACGTCCTGGGTTTAGTATGGATTTTTGCCTGTAATTGTGGCCTCAATAGATTGTTTGTATTCAAGGCGGTCAAATCTTTAGACTTGATGCTACATGAGGCATCAGGACTACTCCTTGGGGTTGACAATTAATTATTAACTGAGCTTAGTATGCCCCGACAAGATGACATAATTAAGTGCCATTTACTCGTGCAACCTAAACAACAAAGAGGGATGGAGTTAGGACCGGAGTAATCCTAAGCAAACATTGGTATGTTTTGCTTTTCTTCTTGCATATGCTAATCTATGTAGAGTATATAAGCATATAAGAGCATCACGGCAGATGCTCTAAAAGACTGATAATAATATAGCTATTATCAGCCTTTTTCTGTCTCCAACAGTGTAGTTATTCTTAAAATTTAGATATAGTAAACTTTCAAATTTCTACAATTATTTTAATTATTTCTCTCACCTTTCTCTCTCTCCCTGTCCCTCAACAAACAATAAAAATAATAATATTTAAATAAAGTAAAGCGTTGAATAAATAATCTGTTGGAATTTGTATTGAAAAACTAGTAGCTAAAGTAAAAGAGAGCAACTTCTATACGGATGTTGCATAAACAATGCACTTTGTGCCATCCAATGGAAGAGACAAATCATCATGAAACACAAAAGCTACCTAAGATGAAAACACCGGATTTTTAGCTTCTCTCTTCAGTAGATCGACAAAATCCCTGTTCTCGCCGACGCCCTCTTCTCCGCCCAACACCGCCTCCCCCGTTCCTCCGCCTAACGCCACCACCGAACAATCCTTATGACTCCGCCGCTACTCCAGCATCCGTAAGTCCTCGGGATTTCTTTTTTTTTTTCATTCACCCCCTTCTTGCATTTCCAAAACAGAGAGTAGAACTTGAGGGAGAATAAAAGATAGGAAGAGAAAAAAACGTAAGGGGTCACTTAAAGAAGGGAGCAAAATAGAAGGAAGATATTGATAAAGAAGGTGAGCCTGCAGAAGAATAAGAAGACGTTGCAGAGGAACAGAGGTGGTGTCATTTAGCAAAGAAGAGGGCACTGGCGTTCGATTCAGAGAAGGGGAGATTTTGTCGATTTGTTGAAGCTAAAAATTTGGTTTTTTTGTCATAGATCATTTTTGTGCTCCATGCTAACATGTCGTCCTTCCATTGGAGGGCACAAAGTTCCTTGTTTATGCAACATCCACATAGAAGTTAAGCTCAAAGTAAAAACATGTGTATTTTGAATAGTTAAAATAGCCATCATTGCTGAAAATGCTCCCGTCATTTATTTGTCACCTAAGTTGATTGAAGGTTCGTAAGATGGATGCATGGAGTAATTGTCCAATATCATACACTCGGGTGGAAGGGCATAGAGCAGGCAAAACAAATAATAGTTTCGCCCCCAATTCATGTAAATAATAGTTTGGAATCTCTAACAATTAGATGTTCAATCCTAACAACGAATCATTGTATTCTGCAACTCAACATGAAATAGTCAAAAAATAAAAAATAAAAAAATAAAAAGAAAGAAGAAGAAAGAAGAAAAGTAATTGATGAATAATTCACATTGAAGAGTATTTACTACAGGCATCAATGATGTTCCATGCCAAAGCATAAGACATAAGATTGGACTCTAGCATTTCATGAGTTACAACTAGGTACAGGCTACAGTAGACCAAAGATGACAACAATGGATTCTACTGAGCCAAAGCACTTGTGTTGTACACAAGAAGCGCGCCTCCTGCAAGAATGCCAAGTAAGGTAACAGCCCATATGGCCAACCCAGTTGTACCTGCAATTTCATGTTACTTTGTTCTAATTAACATCACCCCAAAAATAAATTAAAAAAAATAATAAAAAAATAAATTAATTAAATACTTTCTTACCGCCGACATAGACATCACCACTTGGGGACCAATCATTAGTATCGTAGATAGGACTGCAAATCAAATAATCGAATTAAATCAGAAAGATAATTGCCTTTTATTAATTAAATTTATATTCACATTTTCGATCCTCTTAACTCTTATGATGGTATTAATTCTATATTTATATTATATGTTATTGTTAATATTCAAAATTCTAAAATATTCTTAATTGCATGTCACAAATGATAAATATACTAACGTGGCAAACTTTGAACCCTCTAATTTTTAAATAATAATTATGATTTAAAGAAGTCTATAAGATTATGATCGAAAAATTACTTCTAACTGGGTCTGTACGGCATTGCGATTTCAAAGCCCAAATCTGTGAAAATGTATTGTTTGGGTATGCATTTATAAAAAAATTGTAATTTAAAAACATAAAAAAAAATGCGTTGTTTAATTGCTAGCAAGGAGGTGCATTTTTGAAAACACACGATTTTAAAAATCAAACTACAATTTTGAAATCACATACCCGATCAGACTCTAAGTCAATAAGTTTAAACATATTCAATAATTTGTAAATAATAATAATTATTATTATTATTATTATTTTTTGCACCTATATAATATATACAACAAATTTCAAGAGTATAACTCTACAAATTCTCTTAATTAGTAAGGTTCAAACACTTTGCCTAACACAACAAGTTCATGAATATTTATCCATACATATTTGTAGAGATAAAAGAATCGATCATATAAAAAAAAAAAAATTCAAAAGATGATAAATTAATTACCTGTACCCATCGACATTAGCGCCATATTTGTCTACAAATTGGTATACACCCTTTCCCTGAATAGTGTCAAGAGGTAATGTCGATGAATTATCCATACATATTTAAAATATCTTTATTTCCTTGTACTATATTTAAAATATATACATATATTGCATTCAAGCATTTCCAGAGATTATTTTTAAAACATATATATTGGTCTGAAATATATTGAAATCTGTGATTATATCCATTTGGACGAAAATTACATTGATTTTTTCCTAGTGGAATATAGTTACTAGACATAGTGAAGGTACAATATAAGTGTATATATATTTAATTTCTTGGAATTTATAAAAATTCAGCCTTGATTGCTTAAAAAGAAAATAAAAAAAAAAATAGTTCTTGACAATCTGGAGATGTTTTTAGACAAACATGTGGTCCCTATTTTTTAAAGAAAACTGAAATTTTGATGTAATTAAAAGAAAAAGAAAAAAAAAAAGTAGCTACAAAATCTGATGTAATTAAAAATTCGTAAAATGATTAAAAGAAAAAGAAAAAGACTAAAAGCTACTTCATGAGTTTGAAAATATTGAAAAACAATATTGAGGGCCGAGGTGAGTAAATGGATACCAACCTTTGGCTTCCTACCGGATGCGTCAAGGCCATCCCTCAATTTCATGCCACCGCCAGTTCCTACAAACATATATTGCATTTTCAGAACAAATCAAAGCAAGCATGCATGCATGCATGTATTATTAGTGCATAAATAGGTATGTATGTATGTAATTGGAAACATGCATACATACATACTAAGTATACATACATACATACATACCATAAGGCGTACTAGTCTTGATCTTCTTGCCACCGCTGGCCTGGACTCTGAAAGAAGACGCCCTTGCAAGAGAGGGGAGGCCTCTCGCTGCCGCCTTCTCAACAGAGAAGGGAGATGGTTTCAGGCTCACTGAAGCCGCCATAACTGATGCTGCCATTTGCAGGTTGCTTTGTCTCTTCGCCTTTTGCCTTTGCCTTCTACTGCCTTCCTACCTCCCATAATAATAATAGTGGACCAGTGAGATTGCTGATATATGACACGTGGCGTTTCTTGTGTGGCTGAATCCTGATATGATATTGCGAACATTATCAACATCCCAAAGCTCTTTCAGCCAGTTATGTCACATCCTCGATCAAACAACCCCATCCTTTCACATGACACGTGGGATGAGGCCACTGGATAGGAATATGCATTCTTGAGTAAATTAACAGAGACCCATTATTGGATTGATTCATTGTTTACGAAGAGGATGATAGTCAAATATTCAATATTATTATCTGTAAACTTATTTTGTGGCCGCTGACTGCTGTGTATATATATACTAAGAAGAGTGTGTTTGGTAGTGTGGTTTTATAGACAAAAAAAAAAAAAATGT
Organism: Corylus avellana; assembly: GCF_901000735.1. Taxonomy (NCBI): domain Eukaryota; kingdom Viridiplantae; phylum Streptophyta; class Magnoliopsida; order Fagales; family Betulaceae; genus Corylus; species Corylus avellana. The sequence continues at coordinate 19,219,874 of NC_081543.1, read as the reverse complement.
AATTTTAAACTAAAATTCTAGAAAATGGATTGTTTGAGATGGCCTTTTTAAAAAATTGCGATTTAATAAAATTTGTGTTTTCAAATTGCATGCAGGTAAAGATGAATTTTTTTGAAAACGCATAATTTTAAAAGTCAAATCGCGATTTTTCTAAACGTGTAAATTGTATTTTTTAAAATCATGTTTTAAAATCGCATATTTTAAAATCGCTATTTTGAAATCGCATTTTTTGAAATTGTAATCCCAAACTATAACGTTCTACATTGCCTGGATGTGGAAAAAGATAATGTGTTTATATAGAATATGTTTTCTTTAAAATGGTATGAGACCTTTCGGGGTAAACCCAATAATAAAACTGTGCGGGCTTGACCTAAAGTGAATAATATCATAACATTTAGGGCGGGGTGTTACATATGGTATAAGAAAGGGGATGTGCTTATATGGAATATACTCTCTTTAAATGATGACTGTTGTGAGTTTTAAATGATACTCGCAAGTACAAGAGTCGTTTGCAATATAGCTTTTACAAGTGCGAGGTCGAATCTACAGGGAATTGTATTCATATAAATATACTTCTATCTAAACTAATTATATTTTATTCTAGTTCCGAAATTTTGAGGTTTTGTAAATTGAAAATAAACAAACATAAATTGAAACAAAATGAAATTAATCAACGGATAAAATACTAAGGTATTGGAATCAACTATCACAAACTCATAGCAACAACTTTCACGTTCATCAATATTTTTCTACGTTTCAAACGACACATTTTATGTATGTTCTATTTTTGCAAAAAAAATATATCAAAACAACCAAAGTAACTGTTCTTTGTACAAATTACAAAGGATATTCGATTTAGTTTAAATCATCCAATATATCCGTGCTTTGCACAAATCACAAGGGATATCCAAATTAAACCAAAAGATTCAATGTATCTGTTGAACAAAAAACAATGGATATCCAATATTTAAGCAAATAAACCAAGCAATCAATTGAAAATGATCAACAATTAATTGAATATAAACAAAACAATGAGAAATATAATTCATATAAATGGAAAAGTGTCAATTTACATGAAAGTTATTAGTTGCTAATCATTTGTGAGGCTTCATCCTAAACCTTAGTTGGGGGTTTAGCCTCTCATACATGAAAGTGAAAGAAAATAAAACAATGTAGGAATTCATAGAGGTTTAGAGGTTTACAAAGAGACAAACCCAATTGAAAACCACCAAAAACACTAGAAAACCCTAGCCTTTTCTCTACTATTCTCTCCAAAATTCGTCCCTAGTCGCCCCCCTGGACGGCCTTCGTATGATGGCTCCCCGTTTCCTATAAAAATATGATATTTGTAATGTTAATTAGGGTTTCGGCGCTGCCAGGTCAGCCAAGTGCGCTCAATCGCACTCGGGCATCAGGTCTACTGCGGCGCAGCGCACCGGAGAGTGCTTGGGCACTGCTGGCATGATGTTGGGCACGAGTGTGCTCGACCCCAAGACGGGTGCGCTCGAGCGCACTCGTGCATGAGTTCCTCTAAAGTGGCGCAGTTGCGCTCGTGCGCTGCTATGCCCATGCTTGAATGCATATGTGCTCGAGCGCCAATGCGTGTGCTCCATCGTGCCCTTCCAGAAATGCTATTTTCTCAAATTCTTCGCATATTTCATATTAAGACCACAATTTTTCCTTAGCAACCTGTAAAACACTAAAACTAACACAAAACATCACACTGAGACACAACTAAAGGTTTAACAAATGTAAATTAAGGGGCTCAAATATGCAGTATTTGACACTCATCAAATACCCCCAAATTTACATTTTGTTAGTCCCTCAGTAAAACAAAACGAAAAACAAAATGAAAGCAAGAAACATAAATCCATTATCGTAGGAGAGACGATTGCATTTAGCAAATGTAACAAGCCTTTTAAACCCCTAGGCATCCCAAGAGGATGAGTGAAATCTCACGAGGGTTTAATAGAAATGATACCCACAAACATTTTTCAGCCCTATGTTATTGACAAGAATCCATTTCCACACAGACAAATGGTTTTTACTCATGAGCATGCTTAACAAGATCAACACCACAATCACATCATGAGGACATAAAAAATCAATTCACTCATAAGTTGGCATTTGAGACAACACATGCTCCTTTAAGTGAAAAGTGAGATTAATATACAATCATGGGGCTTCAATTTATTCAAAGTTTTGTATACCTCAAAATTCATAGGAATTCTATTAGATGAAAACAACCAAGGCTTAAATCAAGATATGCATTTTTTTTTTTTTTTTTTTTTTTTGTGTAGGCTGTACAATGCTCGGCTCCCTTAAACTTTCTAATTGACCTATGTAACAAGTGTTGGGCCAATGACTCCCAAACCAGATGGTTTTAGGGCACTAGATGTAAAAACATCCAGAGCATCTCCAAAGCCTTGGCTAAAAGACCAATATTGCTATATTTAGCTATTATTGCTCTTTTTTTAGCTCCAACAGAGTAGCTTGCCATTAGCTAAAATAACTACACTGCTACAATGAATAGCAATTTGGAGCTATTCATTCACTATAGCACACTAGATGAATAAAATATTGTTTATTTTTCTTTCATTTATTGTTTCTTTATTTCACCTCTTTTCACCCAACATCTTCTATTTCTTCTGAACACCTCTTCACATCTGCTACGTCTCTCTCTCAAAACAAAATTTCTTTACACAAAATTTATCTCTCCCACTCACAAAATTTTTTCACACAGTTGGATAAAAAAATTGAATGCAGAAAAAAATTATTTCATGGAAACACACGGATGGAAACAAATCAATTGTAGTTGGATGAAAAAATTTATTGCATGGAAACACACGGATGGAAACAAATCATTTGCAGTTGGATGAAAAAATTTATTTATGTTATTAATTTTAAGAATTAGTACTTGCATGTGAGATGAATATTCCTCATATGTGTTTATTTTTGTTTTTATGAATGATTTCTATATATGTGTTTGTTTTTCCTTTTAATTAAGTGTTGGCAATAACATAATAAAAAAGAATGAGAAATAATATTTTAAAGCAAGTAGAGAATGAAATAGAGAATTTGTTGGAGTGTGTAGTGAAAAAACAATAGCTAAAGTAAATAATTGTACTTTTCACTAGGTAAAATACCTAATGCTGTTGGAGATGCTCTAAGAGCTTAATGACTCAAGTCAAAAAAGCTACGAAGCCAAACTAGCCGTACAATCAACCAACTTGAATTTCACACATTTTTACGCAAACACTCAATACTTAATGAGGCAAGAGGTCCGGTTAGTGAAAAATTCAAAATGATGATGATTTTTTTTTTTTTTTTTTAATTTTCATTTGAAGCCAAGGTTAGTTCATCAACAAGTCATCCAACACATCTCAAGATAACACACAATTCAATTCAAATTTCATACCTCATAGACTCTATGCTAATGTGCTTGTGATGATTAACTCAAAACATGTGAAGTCTCTCTAGCCAAAAATGAGTCAAAGGACTTAGATTCCTATTGATGATGATGTATTCAAGATATTAAATAAACCAATGAAATGCAAACCACAGTTACAGTGTAACTCATGCTTAATCAACAACACAATACAGATTTGTTGTTGTTGTTGTTGTTTTTTTTTGTTTTTTTTGTTTTTTTTATTATTATTATTATTTTTTTTTTTTTGTTTTGAAATGAAATAAACACAAACAACAAAAGATAAACAGAAATAGACAGTAATGTCTTTCCCACCCCCAAACTTAAATGACACATTGTCCCTAATGTGGCAAGAGATACAATATCGTGAGATGAGGAAACTGGAGTGTACAAAGGCTAGGGTGTCTTTCCAAATAAAGACAAACAAATAAAAACAAACAAAAGATAGAGTGTCTTTCCATACCCCCAACTTAAATTACACATTGCCCTCAATGTGTAGTAAAGAAATACATTATCAAAAGTATGGAACATCAAGGTGTGAAAAAGGCCAGGGTGTCCCCCAAACTTGAATACCAAAACACCTGTCAACAAAGCTAACAACAATATTTTTTTTTACAGGAACAAACATCAAAAGATTAATTGCTGTTAGAAACAAAAATAAAATGACACTAAATAAAATGAAAAAGGAAAGAAAGAAAATGTGCAGAAACTAAAATGGAAAAGAAATTTTATAGTGCTTTCCCCGATCATTTGGATGTCCAACCAACGCCTTACACCCTTTCTTCTTTAAAATTTAATAGCCCTTTGGAAGGATGTTTCGCCATCTTAGGTAGCCAACTTGCTTGCTTCGAAGGATTTTCTTAGGACGACGATTCCTAGATTTTCGCGCTTGTTTGCATAAATCCTTGAGAATTCTGGCACACGATGGATCGTTGAGACATTGAGGAATTGAAGCTTGAGGTTCATGATGTGTCTCAAGAGGGATTGTGATGAAGGAATGAGCTTCAGTACTCACTTCCTTGTCATTGCATAGATTTGGAGTTGACATGGGCTCAATTTGCTCATCTTTTTCTTCCACCTTGTTGTCAACGTTTTCTTCACTCCCAAGTATGGCGGTGGCTTGGACATGCTCAAAATAACTGGAATCATTCTCCTCAATCATGTAGTGCCCTCTAGCCACCAGTTGGCTTTGAAACTCTTTTTCCTCTATTTTATTGAGTTCAGCAACTAGATGACGAATCTGTCCTTCCAACTTTTCAATTGCTTGAGTGTTGGCCATGGCTACATCCTTGATTTCTTGTATGGATTGGGAGCTGACCATGGTGGCATCATTAAGCTTTTGCAAGGTTTGGTTATTAGACTGTATGAATGCTTTGATTGTGTCATCCATGATAAATCTTGTGGAGGATAATTGCAGGGTGAAAGGGTAGATGATTGGTACTCAAACTATGGACATTCAGGATGCTGCAGTTCATCAACTTGGGGAGTGTAATTTCCCGAAGTATGAGCTTGCCACGAGTAATCAGAGTGGTTGCTCCAGTCCGAGGTGGAAAAATTGGAATTTGATTCAAATCCCGGGCTGGAGAAATTGGTGTTCATCTGCTCATACGAAAAATTGGAAAATTGTTCCCAGAATGGACAATTACTAGAACTATGATAAGGATTGGAGCAATGTGAACATGGTCCATGTGGGTAAAAATTGTGGGGGTAGTTCGTAGGAGCTGGTGTCCTACAACTAGGGGAAGCATTAAAATTACCAAATGGAAAATTCATGCTTCACCCTCACTCTTTAGCATGCAATTATCCCACATCAAACAGTAACCAATTTTATTTTATTTTTTAAAAAAAGAAAAGAAAATAAAATTAAAACAAAAATTAAAACTAACAAAAAATACCAAAAAGGAAAACTCAAAAACTCACAAAACAGACCAAAATTAAATTTTGGCAAGAATTCAGCTGTTGATCCATTTTGGTGCAGTCTGTGGAGGTGCTCTCGAGCGCAAAAGGGGAGGGATCGAGCGCAGTAGCGCTGATCCGTCAGTGATGCTACAGTTGCATGCATGTGCTCCTCTGCTGGTGCTGTCTGCTGTGTGGGTGCGCTCGAGCACAAGGTAAATGGTATCAAGCGCAGGCGCACTGATCTGTCTGGTGCTGCTGGTGCGCTCTAGCTTATGCAGAGGGTTGTCGAGCACAAGCACACACAACTAAACTAGCTACTGCCTTGGCCGCGGGTGCGCTCGAGCATAGTAGGACTGTGCTCGATTGCACTTGCGTTATGTGCAGAGAGTGCTATGACAGAAACTGCAAAGCAGGAAAAAAAACACAAAACAAAAACAAAGAAAATCTGTTATTTATTCTTTTTTATTTTTTATTAAAACAAGAATAAAAGAAACAACTTGAAATCCTAATTATAACTAGTAGAAGGATAAAATCAATTCAGACATAAATTGAATTAAAAAATCAAACAATTCCTTGGCAACAGCGCCAAAAACTGGTTGTGAGTTTCAATGTTACTCTCAAGTGCATGAGTCGTTTGCAATATAGCTTTTGCAAGTGCGAGGTCGAATCCACATGAATTGCGTTTTTTAAAACTAAATATATCTAAACTAATTTAATCCTAACCTAGTTCCAAAGAATTTTGATCTTGAATAAAAGAAAACATAAACTAAATAACAATGACAAAAATCAAAAGAGATAAATACTAAAGTTGTGGAATCCACACTCACCAAGTTGGAACAACACATTCCATGTTCATCAATACCATCTGAAGTTCTCACAAATAAACTTCTATGTATGTTTTACTATGCTTCACAAATTAATTAAATCATCTAATGTATCCATCTATTGCTCAAATCACAACAGATATCCGGATTAAACCAAATCATCAGTTGTATCCGTAAGACAAATCACAAATAGATATCCAATTTTATGTTAATTGATAAAGATATGAGCAAACAATTAAATGAAACTCTCCTAAATCATCACATGTATCTGGGAATCACAATAGATATCCAAAGTAATCTCAATAATTGAATTAAAGCAAAACAATTGAATCCTTAAAAACCCATAAAACCAGATCATATTGACTTCCATGAAAATGTGTAATTCTTCATTAGTGTGGCTTCATCCTCAACCTTAGTTAAGGATTTAGCTCCACATGATTATTACAAAATAAAACCTAAACCTAAAAACTAAACTAAAGAGAGAGAAAACTGTAGAAAATCGGACTTTGTCATCAGCCTCCATTTCTTGAGGCTTAGCCGTCATTTTATAGGGGTTTCTAGGGTTAGAAACCCTAAAAACGGCGCTGAAGCACGTCTGGCAGACGAGTGCGCTCGATCGCACTCGGGCATGTAGCTCCTCTTGCGGCGTAGCACTTGGGCGCTGATGTGGCTTGCTGGTGAGCATGGGTGCGCTCGAGCGCAACCCAGCTGGGATCGAGCGCATATGCACTTGAGCGCAGGATGGTGTGCTCGATCCTACTTTGATGGCACCTTTTCCAGCTTTCTTCCAAACTCCGTATTTTTCACTTTAAATGCCCAGTTTTTCCTTAGCTACCTACAAAACACTAGAAACAAAGAACTAACACAAAATATCAGAAAATAATAAAGGTAAAGGCTTAGCAAGTGCAAATTAAGGGGCCCAAATATGCAATATTTGGCACTCATCAAATGCCCCCAAACTTACATTTTACTAGTCCCTTAGCAAAACAAAATGAAAAAAAAAAAAAAATTAAAGCATGAAACATAAATCCGCTGTCATGAGAGAGACGATTGCATTTAGCATATGCAACAAGCCTTTTAAACCCCTAGGCATCCCTAGTGGACGAGTGAAGTCTCGTGAGGGTTTAATAGGAATGATATCCACAAACATTGTCAGTGCTATATTATTGAAAAGAATAAAGTTTCACACACACCTGGTTCTTATTCATAAGCAAGCTTAAAAAGATAAACACCATCATCACACTCATTAGGGCATCCAAAATCAAAGAACTCATAAATCGGCAATTGAGACATCAAATGTTCCGATAGGTGCAAGGTGAAATTAGCGTACAATCATGAGGCTTCAATTTACTCACAACATAAATACCTAAGAATTCGTTGGAATCCCTCTCAAATGAAACAACCGAGGTAAGATATGCATTTTTATTTTTTATTTTTTTATGTAGGCTGTGCAATGCTTAGCTCCTTTAAGCTTTCTAATTGACTCATGTAATGAGTGTTAGGCCAATGACTCTCAAACCAAATGGTTTTAGGGCACTAGATGTAAAAACATCCTTAAGGGCTTAATAGCTCAAGTCAAAAAGGTTACGAAGCCAAACTAGCCATGCAATCAACCAATCTAGAGTTTAACATCTTTTTACGCGAACACTCAATGCTTAATGTGGCAAGAGGTTCGGTTACTCAATAAGAAACTCAAATATATATATATATATATTTTCAAGCCAAGGTTATTCATCAACAAATCATCCAACAAATCTCAAGATACACATAATTTAGTTCAAATTTCTTACCTCACAGACTCTATGCTAATGTGCTTGTTGTGCAAATTTATTTAACTCGCAAGTGCACGAATCGATTGTGGCTTAATGGATTGCAAGTGCGAGGTCGATCCCACAGAGAATTGTATTCTTGAAAGAGCAATTTAAATCTAAACTAATTAAATTCTAACCTAGTTCCAAAAAGGTTTTGAATTTTGACTTTTGAAATTAAAAGACAAACATAAACTAAGAGATAAAATACTAAGGTTTGAGAATTCACACTCACCGAATCATAACAACATACTTCTATGTTTATTAATATTAATTTGAAGTTCTCACAAGTAAAATCTTAGATATGTTTTACTATGCTTCAATAGTTAATCAAAACCATCCCATGTATCCATTCATTGCACAAATCACAAGAGGAATCCAATATCAATTAAATCATTAGATGTATCCATAAATCACAAGAGATATCCAATCTTAATTGAAACACCAAATGTATCCGTAGAACAAATTACAAGGGATATCCAATTATTTAGGCAAATAAAATCAAGCAATCAATTATGTGAAATTATCTTAAATCATCAAGTGTATCCTTGAATCACAAATGATATCCAAGAATCACTCCATACATTGAAAAGAAGTAAAACAATTGAAATATTAAACCCAATAAAATCAAATAGATAAAGACTTACATGAAAGTATTGATGTTCTTCATCGGTGAGGCTTTATCCCCAACCTTAGTTGGGAATTTAGCTCCATATAAAAATAAAACCTAAATCTAAAGAAAACCTAAACTAAAAAGAGAAAAACTATAGAATTTTGCTCTCTGGAATTCTATCTCTTTTCTTGAATGCAAAGAAGTCTATTTATAGGCTTAGGAAAGTCTTAGAAGCCCTATTAAACCTAGATAATTCGGAGGTCTGTCTCCCAGTCAAAATAGAAGTTTGAAATCGGAATAGGATTCGTCCAGATTTGTGTCCTTTAATTGTGGGGCGATTTTGGCATAGTAACTGTCCGAATTAGGAAAATCTTATTTCACAACGAATTGTATTATTTTGAGTTAGATTTACAATGCCGTTTAAATCACTTCAATCCGATATTTGAACAGAAAGTTATGGTCAAAATACTGAGACGTGTGCAGAATCTGAATTTGAATCAAGTCCAAAATTTTATCCGATCTTTAATCCAATATGATCTTTGATCCAATTTAACATTTTCTTAGATTTGGTTAGACTTAACCACATCATCTAGGTCTTATCAAGGTATGCTTTCTTCCAAACTTTGCATTTTTTTCCTTTAAAGCTGTAGTTTTTCTTTATTGACCTACAAAACATTAAAAACACAAAACTAATACAAAATATTAAATAACGACACAACTAAATGATTAACTAATGTAAATAAAGGGGTCCAAGTATGCAATATTTGACACTTATCAAACACCCTCAAACTTACATTTTGCTAGACTCGTAGCAAAACAAAACGAAAAATATAATGAAAGCAAGAGACATAAATCCTCTTTCGTGGGAGAGACGATTGCATTTAGCATATGCAAGGGCATCCCTAGTGGATGAGTGAAGTATTGTGAGGGCTTAACAGAAATGATACCCACAAACATTGTAGCACTATGTTGTTAACAAGAAAGAAGTTTCACATAAACCATGGTTCTTATTCATGAGCAAACTTAAAAAGACAAACACCATCATAAGAGTCAAAAGGAAATCCAAAATCAAATCACTCATAAATGGACAATTGAGACCTCATATGTTTTGAAATGTGTAAAGTGTAATTAACATAAAATCATGAAGCTTTCAGTTTAGACTAAAGACAAGTTCCATAAAATTTGTAAAAATCTCTATAAAATGAAACAACCAAAGCAAGATATGCTTTTTTTATTTTTTTATTTTTTTATTTTTTTTTATAGGCTCTGCAATGTCTAACTCCCTTAAGCTTTCTAATTGACCCATGTAACAAGTGTTAAGCCAATGACTCCCAAGCCAGGTAGCTTTAGGGCACTAGATGTAGAACATCCCTAAGGGCTTATTAACTTAAGTCAAAAAGGCTACGAAGCCAGACTAGCCATATCATAAATCAACACTGAACTTCACACATTTGACGCAAAACACTCAATGCTTAATGAGGCAAGAGGTCCGGTTAGTCAGCGGAAAACTCAATATGATCTTTCTTTTCTTTTTCCTTCTCTTTTTTATTTATTTATTTATTTATTTTTTATATCTTGCAAGCCAATGGTTATTCATCAATAGGTCATCCAACAAATCTCAAAGAGAACAACCTTATGCTCAAACATCATACCTCACAGAAAACATACTAATGTGCTCATAAAAGTTTATTTCAAAACAAGTGAAATCTCTTTTACCCAAAAATAAGTCAAGGGACTCAGACTCCTAATGACATAATAATGTGTTCAACCCTTTAAGCAATCCAATTAAATGCAAACCATAGTCACAATTTAACTCAATCTTGACAAAAACATAGCACAAATTTTTTTTATTTTTTTTTTCAAAATTTTTTGACACAAAAGGACAAATAAAAATAAACAAATAAGAACAAAAATAAACAGACAAAGTGTTTTTTTCATACCCCTAAACTTGAATTACACATTGCCATCAATGTGTAGTATATAAATACAATACCAGAAGTAAGGAAATTTGAGTGTGAACAAGGCCAAGGCGTCCCCCAAACTTAAACACCAAAACACCTGTCAACAAAAACTAATAGCAATATTTTTTTTACAGAAACAAAACATCAAAAGATTAATTGCTGTTAGAAACAAAAACAAATAAAAAGAAATGCAATATAATGAAAAAGGAAAGAAAGAATTTGTGGAGTGAAGTGTAGAAAATAAACTTCCCCCTATCATGTGGATGTCCAACTAATCCCTTCCACCCATTCTTCTTCAAAACTTCATACCCCTCTGCAAGGATATTTCACCATCTTATGTAGAATTTGTTGCTTCAAAGGATCTTCTTAGGAAAGTGGTTCCTAGATTTGTGTGTTAGTGCGCACAAGTTCTTGAGTATCTTGACATAAGATGGCTCTTTGAGACATTCAGGCGATGAAGCTTTGGGCTCTTGATATGTCTCAAGAGGGATAGTGATGCAGGCAGGAGCTTCAGTACTCACTTCCATGTCACTAGGTAGATTAGGATCCATTGGGGGCTCACTATTCTCATGGTGCTCAACTTGCTCAGGGTGCTCAACTTGCTCCTCTTTCTCTTCCTCCTCTTTGTTATCCACAATTTCCTCACTCACTAGTGTGATGGTGACTTGGGCATGCTCATGATAAGAAATTTTCGGAATCATCCTCATCAATCATGTAGTGCCTTCCAGCCATCAGCTGACTTTGAAGCTCTTCTTCCTTTATTCTGTTGAAATCAGCAACTAGATGATTGATCTGTCCTTTTATCTTGGTCATGGCCTGCTTAAGTTCTTGTATGTCTTGTATGGCTCGGGAGTTGAAATTCTTGAGCTCTTATATAGCTTGATTATTGCTCAAGTTAGTATTCTTCATATCATGCTTTATCTCTTGTATGTTTTTATCCATTGATTGCATGAATGCTTTCATCATGTCTTTTAGTGATGACTGTAGTGCAAGCTGTGGCATTTGAGTAATGGATTGATCCACAGGTGGTTGAGCTTGGTGATCGAATTGCGGGTATTTTGAATGGTGCAATTCATAAAATTGGTGAGCATAATTTCCTGTTGCCTGAGCTGACCATGAGAAATTAGATTAGTTGCTCCAGTCTGGGTTGTAATAATTGGAATTTGAATCAAACCCTGGACTAGAGAAATTTCTGTTCATTTGTTTACATGAAAAATTAGATCTAGCTGCTCTGATTTGATCTAATTTGTCCCATAAGTCGTTGATCTCAGCTCCCAGATCTGGACAATTGTTTTCCTCATGATAAGGATTGAAACAATATGAACATGGTTTATGTGCGTAAAAGTTTTTAGGGTAGTTGGTAGGAGCTTGTGTCCTATAACTAGGAGAGACATTAAAATCATTAAAAATGAAAATTCATGCTTTCTCCTCACTTTTTAGCATGCAGATATCCCACATAACACATCAACCATTTTTTTTTTTTTAAAAAAAAAAAAAAAAAAAAAATTTCAAAACTCCCTGGCAACGGTGCCAAAAACTTGTTGTGCAAATTTATTTAACTTGCAAGTGCACGAATCAATTGTAGTTTAATGGATTGCAAGTGTGAGGTCAATCCCACAGAGAATTGTATTTTTGAAAGAGCAATTTAAATTTAAACTAATTAAATCCTAACCTAGTTCCAAAAAGGTTTTGAATTTTGATTTTTGAAATTAAAAGACAAACATAAACTAATTAAAATGAACTAAGAGATAAAATACTAAGGTTTGGGAATTCACACTCACTGAATCATAACAAAATACTTCCATGTTTATCAAAATTAATCTGAAGTTCTCACAATTAAAATCTTAAATATGTTGTACTATGCTTCAACAGTTAATCAAAATCATCCCATGTATCCATTCATTGCACAAATCACAAGAGGAATCCAATATCAATTAAATCATCAGATGTATCCATAAATCACAAAAGATATCCAATCTTAATTGAAACACCAAATGTATCCGTAGAACAAATCACAAGGGATATCCAATTATTTAGGCAAATAAAATCAAGCAATCAATTATGTGAAATTATCTTAAATCATCAAGTGTATCCTTGAATCACAAAAGATATCCAAGAATCACTCCACACATTGAAAAGAAGTAAAACAATTGAAATATTAAATCCAATAAAATCAGATAAATAAAGACTTACATGAAAGTATTGATGTTCTTCATCGGTGAGGCGTTCTCCCCAACCTTAGTTGGAAATTTAGCTACACATAAAAATAAAACCTAAATCTAAAGAAAACCTAAACTAAAAAGAGAAAAACTGTAGAATTTTGCTCTCTGGAATTCTATCTCTTTTCTTGAATGCAAAGAAGTCTATTTATAGGCTTAGGAAAGTCCTAGAAGCCCTGTTAAACCTAGATAATTCGGAGGTCTGTCTCCCAGTCAAAATAGAAGTCTGAAATCAAAATAGGATTCGTCCAGATTTGTGTCCTTTAATTGCGGGGTGATTTTAGCATAGTAACCGTCCGAATCAAGAAAATTTTATTTCACAGTGAATTGTAGTATTTTGAGTTAGCTTTCTAATTCCATTTGAATCACTTCAATCTGATATTTGAACAGAAAGTTATAGTCAAAATATTGAGACATATGCAGAATCTAAATTTGGATCAAATCCGAAATTTTATCCAATCTGATCTTTAATCCAATCTGATCTTTAATCCGATTTAACATTTCTTGGATTTGGTTAGACTTAACTACATCATCTAAGTCTTCTCAAAGTATGCTTTCTTCCAAACTTTGCATTTTTCCCTTTAAAGCTGTAGTTTTTCTTTATTTACATACAAAACATTAAAAACACAAAACTAACACAAAATATTAAATAACGACACAGCTAAAGGATTAACTAATGTAAATAAAGGGGTCCAAGTATGCAATATTTGGCACTTATCAGTGCTCATGATAATCAACTCAAAACAAATGAAGTCTCTCTAATCCAAAAATGAGTCAAATGATTCAGATTTCTAATGACATGATGATATGTTCAAAATGTTAAGTAAGCCAATGAAAATCAAACCACAGGTACAGCTAACTCATGCTTAACAACAACATAGCAATTTTTTTTTTTTGACAGATAAAGACAAACAAATAAAAACAAACAAAAGACAGAGTATCTTTCCATACCAGTTGCGCTCGTGCGCTGCTCTGCCCATGCTCGAGCACATATGCTCTCGAGCGCTAGTGCGTGCGCTCGATCGTGCCCTTCCAGAAATGCTTTTTTCTCAAATTCTTTGCATCTTTCACATTAGGACCACAGTTTTCCCTTAACAACATGCAAAACACTAAAACACCGAAACTAACATAAAACATCAGACTAAGACACAGCTAAGGCTTAACAAATGTAAATTAAAGGGCTGAAATATGCAATATTTGGCACTCATCAATGATGCCTTTGGGGTAAACCTAATAATAAAACTATGCAAGCTTGGTCGAAAGCGAACAATATCATATCATTTAGGTCGGGGTGTTACATATGGTATCAGAGCCATAAACTCGCCTGAGATGGGAAGAGTGTGCACAAGCCCATAAGGGTCACCAGCGAGGACGCTGGGTCCCAAGAGGAGGTGATTATGACGTCCCACATTTCCTAGCTGTAAAAAAGATGATGTATTTATATGGAATATATTCTCTCTAAAAGGTATGAGGTCTTTTGGGGTAAAGCCAATAATAAAATTGCAGGGGCTTGGTCCAAGCGAATAATATCATATCATTTAGGGCGGAGAGTTACACAAAGAAGAATTAATCCTTAAGAATTTACGTGCTTTTAAGGGATTGTCAAACCATCCTTAATGGCTTTGAAGTGATTCAGTCATCTCTAGATATGATTTTAGAGAATGGCTGATCTCTTATAATCTCTCTTTTCTTTTTCTTTTTTTTTTCTTTTTTTTTTCTTTTTTTTTTAAATTTTTTATTTTTGAAAAAGTAGTAAGAGTATTTTTGTTATTTGGAGTATATTGCAATTTTTTTTTTTAAAGTAATAGTGATGCAATCTTAAATCCAGAGTGGTAATTTGAAAAAAAGTATGTGCACTTTTTGCTATAAATTTAGTTGTAAATTGTTGGGAAGAGAAACACCGAGGGAGTCAAACAATAATAAGTTAATATACATATTAGGAACTACTTCAAGCCAAAAGCCTAAGTTAATGGGCTTGGGTCCACTTAGGTATATTAACCACTCTTATTCTTTATGCTTTCTCAATGTGGGACACAAATCTCACAAGTTCATGTACAACAAATCTCCCATCACTTGTGAGTATCTTCCACATTGACCAAACTCCTCCACACACAAGAGTGTCACGTGTACTCCAAGAGAAACCACTCTTTTTACTGGAGTCAAACCAAACATGTCAAACCGAGACACTCGTATCAGCAGCAACGAAAGCTAATCATGGGCTCTGATACCAATTGCTAGGGAGAGAAACACCAAGGGAGTCAAACAAGAGTAAGTTAATATACATATTAGGACACCACTTCTAGCCCCAAAGCCTAAGCTACTAGGGTTGAGTCCATTTAGGTATTAACCACTCTTATTCTTTATACTTTCTCAATGTGGGATACAAATCTCACAAGTACATGCACAACAATTTGAGATCTTGAATTTTAGTTCCGTGCACAACAAGTGATATCCGAGCCTAGGTTCTTTATTTTGCGTGATGGCTACTGCAAAATTTGAAGTAGAAACGTTTGATGGTGAGAATGGTTTCAGTTTTTGGCATATCAAGATGTGTGCTTTGTCATGACAACAAGGTTTCGTAAAGATTTTGGATGGCAAGGTCCCATCATCAAGGAAGGAATTCATGTCGCATTTTAGTGCGTTTGGGAGCATCATATATGCTATGGAGTTTCTTTGTCTAGATGTTTCACATGCAGTTAGTGTTGTTAATCCTAGCAAAGTTTACTAGCAGGCAGTGAATCTAATATTCGGTTATTTATAGGGCACTACAGATGTTGGTTTAGTCTTTAACAGAGGCAGTGGCATCGGGTCTAGTGTCATTAGGTTTGTCGATTCAGATTATGCTGATGATCTAGTTGTGGCACGATTGGATATCGCATTATAGCAAATTGTCTCTGAGGATAATCCAGTGGATATGTTGACTAAGCCACTTATCGTTCTCAAGTTCAAGAGTTGCTTGGACTTGATTATTGTTTGTAGTTTATGATTGTTCGTGTGGGTGTTGGAAGAGATGTCATGAGGAGATTTTCATTGAGGACTTGATGGAATTCAAGTCAAGGTGAGTTTGTTGTGTGGTGCCTTGAATATCTCAAGTCTTTCAAGTGGGGGCCAGCCTATTGGTTTAGTATCTTTACGTGGTGGTTTGTTTTCTTTTACTACTTGGTTTTGGAGTTCACATTTTAGCTGGCACAAAAGTATTCTCGAAGCATTATTAGGACTTGCTAGCCGACAACCAATACTTCTCTAATTGGGAGAAGTTTTTTGACTGACTTTGCTCCTTATAAAAGGAGTGTTGCTCAACGTGAAGAGGTGTGACAGGGAGAAAAATTAGAAGCCACACGTCTCATTAGGTCTTTTTTTTTTTTTTTTTTTTTTTTCACTTTGTTGTGCCTTGTGGCACTTAAAGAAAAAGAGAGTTTTCTTTGTTGATTTTTTTTTCTCTCTTTTGTACTTTTCTCTTCCATGTGAAAGTGAGATTTTGGTGCATTGGGACTTTGAGTTTTGAGTGATTTTCTCCCCGTTATCTTTGTATTCCAACTTTTGATAGTGAATTTCCTCTGAGTCATCTCCGCTAGTAGATGTAGGCTTGTTAAGCCGAATCACTTAAATCTTTATGTTTTATGTGATTGATCTATTTTCTATTATGTTCTTTTCTGCTTATTTGGGATTCTGAATTTTAGTTCCATGCACTAAATACATAACAAGTTTTACCAGAACCCATCATGGCCAAGTAATGACTTTAACACCTTGAGCCAGAAGTAGTATCGTTGAGCTCATAATAAAACAAATTGATGAAATATATGAAGAAGATGCTATATCATCTCGAAAATAAAACTCTTTTTAAAATACAAACACGTAGATTTTAAACCAAAGTGTTTTAACTATATTTCTATATAATATTCTTGTGATTTTTCTAAAAAAAAAAAAAAAAATCTTAGGATCAATCCCAGCTTTAGGGGATCGATGCCATCATGTTAGAAACTTTTTGAATGACCAAAACCCTAAAAATTTAATTTTCATGGTATCAACATTATTATCAGAATAATGTCCACATACCCCCCTCCTCAAACTATCAACTTATTGATAATGTCTTATGAAAGTATTAAAAATTTATCACTGTCCCAAGACTAGCAAGAAAAAAAAATGACCATAAATTTTTTCTAATAGGACAAAAAATACTCCTATAAATTCCGAAAAACTAAAAATCTAACAAATTTTTAACAAGAGTTTTATAAGGAAACTATCAAAACAAATATCTAACAATTTTTTCGTGATTATCTACACTCTAATATATTTAACTTCTTAGAGCACTAGCAGCAGCTGTCTTAAATCTCATTTTCTTTTATAATGTAGGAAAAACTCATCAAAATTACCTAAAATAGACTTGATGTTCTCTAAAAGCGAAAGTGCTACCCTAGGTTTAGGGAACACCAAGGTAAGCAAAAATGCTATTCAAAATTTAGGGTAGCACTTTTGGTTCTCTTCACATTATTTTAATAATAAAAAGGCTTTCTTTTTCCTCTAGCATTTATTTGAAACAATATTTAAATAGTTTATCTTTCCTCTCTCTTTGTCCTAACATTTAATTTTAAAAAATATTTAAATGATATAGGGAAATGATAAAGGATTCTATTGTAGAGTTTACTTAAATAGAGAAGTAAAAAGTAGTTTGGTTCCCTACATTTAAGGAAAATCTAAGAGAAGTAGGTACTAGTGCTCTTAGGAAAGCGAGTGTTCTAAGTCTTTGAAATGATGATATGTCTCATCAAAGATCTTCGCCTACACAATGCCAAATTGATGTGAGCGGCCATTTATGAGAAATTGTTGAAACAAAATAACAATATTGGAAATTAAGAAAAAAAAAATCACTTGTACATGCAAAAGCTCTTCAATGACATCTTTCATAGTAATTACTCCAACAACTTCTTCTTCATATAGGAGCTCAGCCAAACCCTTGATATTCTCTCCTTTTTTTTTTTTCTTAAAAAAAATTTATTTTTATTCTACTAAGGATATTTTCGTCATTCAAAAAAACATTGACAATTCAACTCTTTGAAGCAAAACCTCCAAGAAATCTCTCATTCTCCTTCAAGAACTCTCACAAATCACAAAAATAACACAAGCAAGGGTTCTAGAGGGCAACATGGACAGAATGAAGCTTAAGGGTCAAGTGGGGAGAGATATTTATAGGGTAGGAAAAGCTATGGGCATTGCTGTGACAGTTTTGAAAAGTAGCGAATGTTCGGTACTTGATAAGTGCCGAATGTTGCACATTCAAGTCCATTGAGGAAATTAGGTGGTTAAGTTTAATCAAATCAAGGAAATTATTAAATCGAAATTTCTCTAATTGGAGTTAAAATCAGATTGGATTAAATTTCAGATTTTGCACATGTCTCAATAGTTTGACCACATCTTCTATTATGTTAACTTTTATATTATGATTGGTTAGGCTTAACCACATCTTCTATGTCTTCTTAAAGTGTGCTTTAAGCCCAAAATCAATGAAATTTCTTGCATCCTTATTAAAAACCTGAAAACAATAAAACAAATAACAAAATCAAACAAATAGCAATGCTAAAGAATTAACATATACAAGTTAAGGGACTTGAATGTGCAATATTTAACGCTTATCAATATTACACTGTCTCCTATATCTGATGTGGTTTGATCATATAGTGGAGACTTTGGTATCCTGTGTATGTTCCTTGTTGATGAAATTCGTTCGTTTTTCAACAATACTTCCCCTGCAACAACCACTTCACAGTGGTTGCTACCTTTACCATTTAGGGCTCCTCACCAGGCTCATTTTCCATTTGTGGTCACTGCGTGCGGCCCTTAGAAAGGCCCATATCATTTATGGTTCCATTGCCTACTATTTGTTTTCTTCCTTGGATTGCACTTTCGTTTGGGTTTTGTTGATGAGGAGCCCACTTTGTTTTAATTGTTAGCTCCCTTGTAACTCTTTGCCCATTATTGAATAAAAAAATAGATGATCTTGCAACAGAGCATATGCAGCAATCCTACCTTAAATAGCTAGTCAAAAAGTACAAATTTTTATTTTAACTATTACTTTGTTTACCCACACTCCAACAGATTCGCTATTATAATCTTTATTTTATTAAAATATTATTTTCAAAGTCTTTTTAATTGTTCCCTTCCTCTCTCTAGTCTTTCGTTTCTCTCTCACTCTCTCCAAAAGCTTAATCCCAATTTTACCCCTTGCAGTGCGCTTGTCACTTCCACCCAAAAACCACTAAAAAGTGGTCATGCTCGAAGCCACAACACCAGCTGCCCCAAAATACCATAATCCCATCCATAAAAGCATGAATGTGCTCAGCTTGTGTTTGTAATTTGAAGTGGGTTTGAGGCATATGTGTCGGTCTTGAATGGATGAGAAAAGAAGAAAAAAGGGAGATAAACAAAAATTTTGATTAGAAGAAGAGAAAAATTTGGGTGTGGTGAGGAATCAGTGAAGATGAGAGAAGAAGAGAAAGAGGGAGAGAAGTGAGAGAAAAAAAAAAATTATTGGTAGATAAGAACAGAAAATTGTTTTTTGGTGGTAAGTGTGTTTCGGTGAAGATAAGAGAAGAGAGAGATACATGAAAATCAATTAAAAAAAAGGAAAACAAACCGTTGGGAAATGTTATCATATTAGTTGAAGTTGCTACAACAAACTTTAATATGTGAAAGTTTACTGTAAAACATTTATGGGAATGCTTTATTTTAAAGGATCTACTAGAGTGATAAAGTAGCACATAATAACTAAATATAACTTGACTCACCTATAAGAAAGGTCTGCTAGAGATGCACTTATAATTTTTTACATGCTCATGATTCGCTTTAATGTCAAAAATTCAAGAAAGAGAAATGGATACACTATTGGAATCTTGCAAGCGATTACCCAATCGATGACGTGTCTTCTTGCAAGCCGTTTTTTTAAAATGGATTGCCTCAATTGTATAATTGTGGATCCCATCATTGACTTGTCTTCTTGAAATTGCAGGATATCATGCACACATTACCTATGGATCTCCTCTAAACTGTATAAATTTCTCATTCACGCCATTCGATCCATTCCCACACACATTACCTCTAGTTCCAAATCATAAACCCACACATTTCATGGCTCGCCAGTGTCATTGTCCACAGGAGCGTCAAGAGCACTGTGTCAGCTTCAGCTTTAAAAACCAAATAGATGCTATATTTTTTTTTATCAAGCAACGTGATCTATACACCATCGACATAATTCCTTTCATCATGAATAACCACTACTCTCGAGAAAGTCTTGCCCTGCCGTTTCAAATAGACTAATTGCTCAAATTGCTTAAGATTTTCCACGACAAAGCCTTGCATGCCCCTCAAATTTTGTTGTAATCCTTCATATCATTTCATTGCATTTCCTCTAAACTCTTGCAAGCATTGCATCGGCTTCAGCTCACTCAAGTTCCTTAGAGAGCTTTGTAGCCTACGCCATAGCCATTGGAAGCCGACACAGTACTTGCGAGAGTTCAAAGGCCATCCAATGAAATAATTTGTAGGATTATAGTTTTCATACAAGGTTTTAGTGGCATGAGAGGCTTTGTCATATAAAACCTAAAGTAATTTGAGCAATTAGTCTATCTGAAACGGTTGGGCAAGACTTTCTTAAGAGCCGTGGTTGCTCTTGGCCAAAGGGATTTCGTCGAAGGTTTATAGACCACATTGCTTGCTAAAAAATATTGCATCTATTTGGTTTTTAGTTGAGTTGATTATATTTCACTTAGATTTGATTGATTTTACTTATAGTTGTTTCGATTAGATCAGGTTTGGTGTAACAAGTCTATTATTGATTTAGTGTTTTACAATTGATTTGTAATAAAAACTGGTTGAAAAGATGTAAATGGAAGAATGGTCGATTGAGTGTTTATTGAATTGAAATAAGAAAGATTACAGATAACATATTATTTTCAGGGTGATTGACCTCCATTACATAATCTCATTGTTTATCTATGAGCTACAAAACTAAGCTAAACTAAGAATAAACTTCATAATACAAAAGTTTTGAATGAATGCCCCCTGTAATACCCCGATAAAACACAAGTTCTTAAAAAGGCTAGTAATTTACTACAAATCGACTAATATTTTCTTAAAGCAAGATTTCATAACCCAAGGTCCAAACCCCTTATGAGTAGCCCAACTCCTTGAACCCTTTTAAGCAAAACCATAGACGCCCACTCCCTGGCTGAACATACGCTAGGGGTACCACCCGGACGTACACTCTTGACCTAATTGTGAGCATACGCTAAGGGGACCACCATGAGCATTTGTTGACCAGTCCTTGAGCCAGGGATAGTACCCAAAGATACGCCTAAACCCTTTTATCCATTGGGTAATAGTATGCAAACGTTCGCTCCATACTACCCGAACGTTTGTTGACAAATCTAAAAAGTAATTTTAACCCATTCTCCACCTTTTGAGGGGAGAGCACACCCCAAGGCCCTATATAAACCCTTCCCTTTGACCCTCAGCCCCTCTTCACACCAAGAACCCTAACCCTAGAAGTGAGGAGTGAATTTGGAGAAGAAGGAGGAAGCCTTGGTTGAGTTTTGCCATCATCAAGGTAGTTTCTTGTTCATTCCCTTATCATTCATGTTGTCCTTACTACTTTCTTAGTACTACAAGTTTTAAAGATACCTTGACTAATACGTGTATCCATTTTCTTTAAAGGACCAAGAATGTTTTAAAGAGTTGTTTAAACCGCCTTTGATTTCTCTAAAGTTTGCATGCCAACATGTTATGTACTGTTCATGTGCCCATTAGGAGCCTAGGATGAGATTTACCACACCCTAGAAGCATAAGACCATGTTTGGGACTTCTAGCTGAGAGTTTCCACTTTCTGGCCGAACGTATGCTCATATGGTTGAGCATTCGTCCAGGGAGCAGAACGTACACCTAGTGACCCAATTATGTGAGCTTAGGGGGACTTCTAGCTGAGAGTTTCCACTTTCTGGCCGAACGTATGCTCATATGGTTGAGCGTTCGTCCAGGGAGTAGAACGTACACCTAGTGACCCAATTATGTGAGCTTAGGGTTTTGGCAACCACTTTTCATTAGGTAGAACTTATTGTGTCACTCGGAGAGTTCTCTAGTACTACATATAAAGATGTGTCGTATTTCGTTATAGCAGAGATTTGTGATGTTGGAGGACTCAAGTGAGTGCACGAGGTAAGTAAACACTTACGAATTGTTTTTTACTATATGAACTTGTTGAGATATAAGGGCCTTGCATCCAATTGTTTTTTCATGACCAGCGTAGCCTTAAGTGGCGGGTCACTACAGAACATACATCATTAGTAGCGCGGGCCACCCGAGGTAAGACTCGGTTGGGCTGCTAGTGTTATGGACGATAACATACAGTCGTCAGGGCACCGACACTATATTACAGGTCCCACGGGACAAGGCCAATCCTGCTGAGAAGGGGTAATATCTCGGGTAGACCATATAAGATAGTTATGATGTAGTAAAAGCAGTAATTTTTTGCATTAAAACTATTAGGCGACTGCCGCTGGAAGTACACCCCATTCCTTCAACAAAATGATATTTTTAAGGTGTACTAATAGATACAACACCTCTTTCAAACCTTTGTCAAATTGCACGTTTATTTCTGCTCAATAAAAACTAGCTTATCTTATACCCAATTGTGAGGTTTACTTACTAAGTCGTTAGATTTACGAGGTTATTACATCTTGTATGAAACCTATTTCTAGGAAGAGAAGAGTGGCAATGTTACCACTTTGCTTAAGATTAAGATCTTCACATTATTATCAGGTTTGATTAACTCAATGTTTCTACTAGTTGCTCCGTGTCTTTTTTTTTTTAGGTTAATATATATTTGTTTATAGTTATTAGACTTCTCAGATTTATTTTACCTTCTTATGCATTAACTTTGATGATGCTTAGAGGGGCGGTTCCCCATTTAGGTACCAGTTAGCTAAACTAAGGTAATTGCCAGTAACCCTTCTAAGCTGGTCGAGGCCAGATTTGGGGGCGTTATAGTATGGTATTAGAGCATAGGTCTTACCAATCGAAGCAAACAATCTGAGACTAGGCTGCTATACACTAGGTATAAATCTTGAAGGACCGAAGCATAGGATAGACCTAGGTTTTCTGATTTGTTGATTGATTGACATGCGGGCTAAGGTAATAACCCTTTTGATTGCTTAGTACTAGGTTGAACATGATCACCAACTCTGCGTTACAGGCACTTGATCCTACTTTACACCCATATGCGTGATGAATGCCAACGCTGAGCAAATGTAAGTGATTGGTCGGAGGAGTACGAACCTTATGCACAGGGATATATGCTTCGCGCCACAAAATGCAAGGTCTCAACTTGACCCTTTAGGAACCAGCATGTTCTACCATATGCGCCGACCTGAGAAAGAGAAGTGCAACCGGACTCCGAGGGTAGGAGGACAATGGCTAGATGGAAGCGTCACTGCGTATTGGTGGTACGGGATTTCCCACCTATCCCTAGGAGATATAACCCTTTGTTGGGATTATGCCCTGAATCTCAAATGGTTATATATCTGTGTTGACATTCAAATGTTTATAACGAATATAACTGTTATATTCAATGATAAAAAAAAAATGATAAAAGAAAAAAAAGAGCTTATAGCATATAAAATGTCTTTTACATGCTTATTACCAATTTTTACTAAAACTGCATGTTTATTTCTGCTTAAATGGGCTTAATCATACCTAATTGTGAGGTTTACTTACTAAGTCGTTAGACTTATGCTGTTATTACCTTTCTAGGAAATTTGTTGCTAGAACCCAAGGGTGGTACCGTTGCCACTACAAACTTTGTTTTAAAGGTTATCAGGTTTTTTTAAGTATTACTATTAGTTGTTCCATGTCTTGATTTCAAGGAATATACTTGTCCATTTTATGATTTAATAGTTTTATCGGATTCATATCACCTTCCTATGCATTAACTCTAATAATGCTTATAGGGGCAATTCATCATTTAGCCACAAGTTGGTTTAACTAGGATAATTGCCAGTAATCCAGCCAGGTTAGCCAAGACTAATTTTGGCGGCGTTACACTCATTGGCCAGCCCCTATTTTTTTTTTTTTAAAAAAAAAAAAAATTAATTAATTTATAAGTTTAATATATTTATATTTTTTGTTTTAATTTTTCATTTGGGGGTATTTTTGTCTTTTAATGAGATTTAACGTCTAAAAGAGAATATTACATTCAATTTAATGAGTTTGACTGATGGAAGGGGGTTTTGGGAAGAAAATGGTAGTCTAATGGGGTCGGGCAGTAAGGTTAGCAGTTCATGGGGATAAATTGACAATGCGTGGTAGCTTATGGGGGAAAAAGGTAATTGCTCCAAAATATTAATTGGAGTTTAATCACAATCATTTAGTGGAATTAATTGTGATTAGAATATTGTGGCGTAATAAATGTCGGGGTGACATGATTACGAACATATTGAAGCCAATAATATTTTTCCCTTTAGGTCCCTCACCAAGCTGATGTAATTTAACCAAAAGCTTTTCTTATTTATTGGGCTAAGTTTTTTTATTAATTTAAAACATGGGTTAAAGAGATTAGATGCAATTGAGCTTGGATAAAACCTAGAGGCCCAATGAGCATAAGTGGAAAAACATAAGGTCATAGTTTATTCACTAGGCCTATGTATTAGAGACAAGGAGAAAGGGCTAGGGTAATACTGGGCCCATTCCAAGGCTATGGGAACGTATGGCCCAAGGAGATTGTCTCCTTGGGCCACACGGGCATGGGAGGAAGTGGAGGCTAGGATTTTAGCCCTAGCCGTCCACTACCTAATAAGAGTCCAAGTTGGACTATGTCTTCTAATGCAACTTGTCCCATATTGCTTAAATCTGATGCTTTGCCTCCCTGCTATGCCTACAAATAAGAGGAGCCTAAGGCTCTCAAATCATTCAATCAAGTTATCTTGATACATAGTTTTCAAAAACTCTCTGAAAACTATATTAGTTCTTTATGTTAACTCACGAACAACAAAATTTTAAGATTTGAAGAGCCAAGTAAGAGCCCACACTCTCTTGGTTATAATCAGTCATTGGTGAGAAGATCTAGAGGTCTCCATATCCCCAAGTTCTTTGTGTTCTTGAAGAAAAGAAGAAGTTGTTCTTCGTGTTTTTGAAGAAAGAAGAATATGTTCTTCGTGTTCTCTAAGAAAGAAGAAATTGTTCTTCGTGTTCTTGAACAATAAAGAATATGTTCTTGGAGAAGCGAATTTTTTTTTTCCCAAACTCAGAAATGGCCATTGATATCCAAGTAAGTGTTCTTCATTCTTGCAATGTAATTTTAAATAGCAATGGTTTTTCATATGTTTTTCATAAAGAATCTTGGCATGGGAATTCGATTCCTTCCGCTATGCAAATACTTTGATTCACAATCCTATTCCCAACACCCTTACCCAAGCATGAAAAGGAAGCAGGGAATGCACAAGCACTTGACCCAGATCGCGGACGAATACATCAAGATGGAGCAAGAAGAGATCCAACTATTGAAGGCAGGAGCCCTGCTAGCTGGGTTTTAACAACAGAAGGCTAGACTTAGAGGTCGGGGAGCTTTTGAATAGGTAGCTACGGGCTAGACAGGCTATGCACTGTACTTAGTAGCACATTTTGTGTCAGATGCTCATGTATTTCAAAATAAATTTTGAAAAGAAAATGAATTTCACTCATGCCCTAAATTTCACAAAATTGATTTTTGTATCAATTCCAAATAGCCTTGTTTTGATACCTTCCCACTTGTTTTGAGAAAATACATTGTCCTCAAATTTGATGATTTCAAAATAAAAGGGAGAATTTTGGCCTCTGCCGAGTGTTGTGTCAATTTATATTAACTCGTAAGTGCACGAATCAATTGTAATTAATGGATTGCAAGTGCAAGGTCGATCCCACAGAGAATTGTATTTTTGAAAGAACAACTTATATCTAAACTAATTTATGCTAACCTAATTCCAAAAAAAGTTTTAATTTTGAGTTTTGAAAATTAAAGGATAAACATAAACTAAATAAAATAAAACAAAAGATAAAGACTAAGGCTGTGGAATCCACACTCACCAAATCATAACAACACATCTCATGTTCATCAATATTATCCAAAGTTCTCACAATAAAATCTTAGGTATGTTTTACTTTTGCTTCAAAGAATTAATCAAAACCATCTCATATATCCATTCTTTCACACAAATCACAAAAGAAAACAAATTTAATTTAAATCATCAAGTGTATTCGTAAATCACAACAAGATATCCAAATTAAATCAAAACATCAGATGTATCCGTAGAATAAATCACAAGGGATATCCAATTTTTTATGAGTTAAAAACCAAGCATTCAATCATATGAAATTATCTCATATCATTAGATGTATCCTTGAATCATGAAAGATATCCTTGAATCATGAAAGATATCCAAGAATCATCTCACACATTGATTAGAAGTAAAACAATTGAAATATAAAAGCTCAATAAAATTGAATAGCATTGACTTACATGAACATAATGTTGCTCTTCATTGATGAAGCTTCATCCCAACCTTAGTTGGAAATTTAGCTCCACATAAAAAGAAAATCGAAACCTAAACCTAAACCTAAGAAAAACTAAACTAAAGAGAGAAGCTGTGAATTTTTTTCTCTGGAGTTCTATATCTTTTCTTGAATACAAAAAGGTCTATTTATAGGCTTAGAGAAGTCCTAGAAGTCCTATTAAACCTAGATAATTCAGAGGTCTATCTCCCAGTCCAAATAGAAGTCTAAAATCGGAATAGGATTCGTCTAGATTTGTGTTCTTTTATTGCAGGGGGATTTTGACATAGTAACCATCCAAATTAGGAAAATACTATTACCAATAAATTGTAGTATTTTGAGTTAGCTTTTCAATGTGTTGTACCAAATACTGCCTAAATTAATAGATAATATTTAGTACGTTTAACTCGCAAGTGCACAAGATCAAAACAATAGTATAGCAGGCAAATACGAGATCATTCCCACAAGGATTGGTAAATTAGGTTTAGAAATAAATTCCTATTTAATTAAACATATAAAATTCAATTGTCACGATTGAATTTAAATAAAAGATAAACAAAAACTAAAAAGGATTAGGGTTTTGATATCTACCACTAATCAGACTAATTAAGATAATGATATGCCAATGCGCCAATTATACCGGTATAATTAATGTTTGCCAACCTAAGAGCATGGGTGTCTACTCCTTAAGTTATTGATTTCCCTAAGCAACGAATTAGGCATGAGTGTCTACTCTAATTCTTTTCTTTCTTAAAGAATTTAGTATGGGTGTCTACTAAGTTGTTCTTTAAGAAAGCATAAATCTGTGGAAATCGACAAACACACGAGGCCTAGGGGGGCATGGATGTCTACTCCCGGTTCCCCATGTTGATTAACCCAAGAATCCGGTGTGGATATCTTTTTTTACTCTTATTAAACTAAGGACTCAATCATCCAAATTGATTTAACTAACTAGTCCATACCACATGCATATGTTGGCCAGACAGACACATATGAGGAATACAAGATAGCAAGTATTAATCAAGTTAAAAATACCAAAATATAATTGTAGCAAAGGCGCCAATATTGCAATTATAAAAAGACATGATTAGGGCTTCAATTTAGCCCTAATAAAATATAAACTACATAACAAAAATAAAAGGGTGGAAGAGAAGAAAAACCCAAACTCCTCTTGATGTAGCCTTCAGTTCATTTTCAGAGCTTGTGCCTCTTTTCTCCACACCCTTTCCTAGAACCTAAGAGGTCTATTTATAGGCTTTAGAAGTCCTTGTTACACAGTAAACCTAGAAAATTCGGAGTTTTAAGTCCAAGTCCAATTAGGATAAAGAAAACCTAAGCCAAATCGGAATAGAATTCGCCCAGAATTGCGGTCCTGACTTACGGCGTGATTTTGGCCTTCTGGCGCTCCGAATTGGGAAAAGGATATTTCACAATTATTTGTATCCCTTTGAGTTATCTTTCCAATGCCGCTTTAATCACCTCAATCGGATATGTGAGCTAAAAGTTATGGTCAAAATACCGAGACATGTTTAGAATCCAATTTTTCATCCAATCCGATTTGACTTCAATGTGAGAAATTTCTAATTGATCCTTTCCTCTATTTGATTAAACTTAACCATGATTGGCTAAGCTCAACCATATCTTCTAGGTCTTCCCAATTTGCCCTTTAAGCATGTAATTCTTCCAGAAACACTTTCTTTTCTTCCAAAAGCCTAAAAAACAAAGAAAATACAAAAAGGAAGTAAATTGGCCTAATTAACCAAAACCAAAGGATTAAAACATGCAACTTAAGGGCTGAAAATATGAATATTTTAGCACTTATCACAATGCCGTTGGAATCATCTCAATCCAATATTTGAGTGAAAAGTTATGGTCAAAATACTAAGATGTATACAGAATCTGATTTTGAATCCAATCCGATTTTGACTCTGATTAGAGAAATTTCGATTTAATCCTCTCCTTGATTGGGTTAAACTTAACCACATCATCTAGGTTTTCTCAAAATGTGATTTCTTCCAAACTTTGTATTTTTCCCTTTAAAGCTGCAGTTTTTTTTCAACAACCTACAAAACATTAAAAACACAAAACTAACACAAAACATTAAAAAACGACACAATTAAAGAATTAACTAATGTAAATAAAGGGGTCCAAATATGCAATATTTGGCACTTATCACCGAGCATTCGTACTCTAAGGGCATATGCTCGCACTCAACTGGACGTATGCTCGCCCCCGACGTTGGACATACGCCTAGAACTGCATGCGTTGTTTCTTTAAAAATAGCCGAATGCTCTTAAACCCTATTCATTACAACTTTCTTTTATTTTCTCTCAAACCAAACACCCTCAAAGTGATTTTTGGCCATGTCTCCCCAAGAATCAAGGTTCCATTCCATCATTTTAACAAAGGTATGCGATTTAAACCGTTTTAAATTCGAAATTTCCATTTTTATGACGATTTGATTT
This sequence comes from Corylus avellana, assembly GCF_901000735.1. Classification (NCBI taxonomy): domain Eukaryota; kingdom Viridiplantae; phylum Streptophyta; class Magnoliopsida; order Fagales; family Betulaceae; genus Corylus; species Corylus avellana. The sequence goes on along the minus strand of NC_081543.1, from coordinate 19,191,089 downwards.
GGGATTTTCGTTTTTTCTTTCAATTTTTGATTAGGATGGGGCATCTAGATGTTTCCCTATTGTTTTAGGATAGCTGTGTTGTGTTAAAACACCTTTTCCTTCTTAAATCACTACTCATTCAGATTTGGGGATTTTTGCCCTAAATACGAAACCTTGTATTTCTTGATTTCACCATGTAATTGATGCATGAGTCATGACCGTAATGCCCACATATTGAATTAGGACCAAGACCCACTAAACCCATTGGCCAATTCTGGCCAATTCCTAATTTTTGCCACGTCAATTGGGCCCCATCACCAATTGGTTCTCAAACCCATTAATTGAAGGCCCGATCTATATTTTTTACCGATTGGATTTGGGAATTTTTGTCCAAATCCAAAATGACCAAAATAGCCCTAAGCCTTGAATTGGGGATTTTTTCCCTAATTCAAAGATTACCCAATTTTCATGTAAGTCGGGTTCAAATTTTTAAATTGAGCCTTATAAATCTTAATTGGAAGCCTGACCCATGTACCTAGTCAGTTAAATTTTGGTATTTTGGTCTAAACCCTAAAATGACCAAAATGCCCCCATCCCTAAGGTCATAATTCTCATACCTTGGTAACCTCTCACCTTGAGGTCGCCATTGTAAGGGATTGCCCTTGGGGCGGTACCAAACACCTTGAGCCATCAACCTCAACCTGACTAAATTTTGGTATTTATCTGGTCTCGCAGAGCTAGAGTCCCTATTCAGGAGGCCAAGACCTCGATTCCAACTCCTATTATGAGATGGAGGGCACCGCCTCTGACGAGTCTCCCCCCAGTAGCCCTGATTGCGGCACCCCTTTCATGGAGGTCAACATTGACACTAACAAGGACGACGTCAGCCATGCCTATGACCGCGACCGCTTTAGAGTCGACAAGGCAGAGCGCCTGTACCGACTCCTTTATAAGGGTTAGAAGATTATTATGGAGAGGAGTGGATGTGCCCAATGTGGCCAACCATGTCCTGAGAATGTCGGAGCTTCTAGACGCTTATGGGTGGTTAGCGATGGTGGAGCACCACTGACTAGCAGCTGAGGACTTGGTTCATGAGTTCTATACGAACCTCCACGATCGACGCAACTACTCCTTCATAACCTAGCTTAGAGACAAGCCAATTAGGGTGACTCTCGACCTTATCAACAGCATCGTCATGGTGCCACAGGTACCCGACCCAGGATTTCCATGGCCTACTCAGGGCACTCCCAGCCACTCGTAGATGGTTGAGTGCTTTGCTAACGGGCACCCCCATCAGATGAGTATAGAAGGAGAGGGGGGCTTCTAGATCAATGCCCTCAAGGATGAGGACAAGCTCATTTACCACATCATGATCAGTCGGGTCCTTCCAGTCAAGAGCCTCGCCACTGTCACTCATGAAGGCCTCGTTGCCTTTATGCCATCCTAACGAGGACCTCTATCGACTTCGGCTCCTTCGCCCACTCCACGATGATGGGAGTGTGGCTGGTAGATCAGGTCACCTCCTTGCCGTACGAAGCCCTGGTCACCCGGATAGCGGAGCATGCAAAGGTATCTCTAGAGGGCCAGAAGCTTCTAGATCCAAGAGGACCGATCACCTCACGGTTCCTCAACGCAACCAAGTCTCAACTCTGTGGAGCTGAGCCAGGGCCGAGGGCGCCATGAGTACCTAGGGCAGCACCCAAAGGATGCATGACTGATGGAGCCTCCTCATCCACACCTGCGAGGAGCCCTACTCTCGAGCACTTTTTGGGTACGCTCAGCGAGCTTCAGCGATTCATCAGGAGCCTTACTATCGTGATGGGGAGCTTGACAACTGCAATCCAGGGGATGCAGGAAGTGCAAGCGGCCGACCTGCCATAATCTTACAAATTTTGAGCCACCTGATGGGACCCCTACTTGACGTGAGAGACTACAGCATTATGAGCCCGAGCATCAACATAGGGAGAGGGAGCCTTAGTGCGCGAGGTACCCCATGCCGACGATCTGCATATCATAGCCCCAGGAGGACCAGACGATCCTATTAAGTGCTAAAATATTCAAATTTTCAGCCCTTAACTTGCATGTTTTAATCCTTTGGTTTTAGTTAATTAGGTCCTTTTAATTCCTTTTTGTGTTTTTAATACTTTTATAGGCTTTTGGAAGAAAATGAAGTAAATCTGGAAGATTTGGGCTCAAAGAGAGAAGATGGGAAAAATGGGAGCCCTTGACACTGCGATCGACCACAGGTTCCCTGCGATCAAGTGCACACGGGTTGCGATTGATCGAACCCATGCGTAGGAGACATATCAAGTGGCGGCTAGAGTGTCTTTCTTTCCATATTAGGGTTTTCCAACTCCCAATTGTAATAGGTTTTGAAACCCTACGAAATTCATAGGTTTACTAGTTTGTCAAGGACTTCTAAAGCCTATAAATAGACCCATAAGCCTCTAGAGTAGGTATGCTGTGTAAGGAGAAGAATCAGAGCTCTTCAAATTCAAGTCTCGGGTTTATTCTTTTCCTTTCTTTTCTTTTATTTTATGAAGATGTTTAACATCAACTTTATGTGTAACTAATTTAATTAGTAGGGCTAGATTGAAGCCCTAGTTATGTTTTGTTAATATTCAATATTGGAGCCTTTGTGATGATCTTGTTATGATATCTAACTTGATTAATACCTAGTTTCATGAATTCCTCATATGTGTGTGCCTGATCAACATGTGCATGTGGTATGGACTAATTAGTTAAATCAATTTGGATGACCGAGTCCTGGGTTTAACATAAGTAACAAAAGATATCCACACCGGATTCTTGGGTTAATCAACATGGGGAACCGAGAGTATACACCCATGCCCTAGGCCTCATGTGTTTGTCGATTTCCATAGAACATATGCTTTTCTAAAGAACAACTTAGTATATACCCTGCTAAATCCTTTAAGAAAGAAAAGAATTAGAGTATACACGCATGCCTAACTCGTTGCTTAGGGAAATCTATAGCTTAAGGAATATATACCCATGCCCTTAGGTTGACAAACATTAGATACACAAAACTTGATCAAAGCATTGGCATATTGATATATTAGCTTAATATAATTAGCGGTGGATATCAAAGCCCTACCTTTTTAACATTATTAATTCAAATCCAATCTTTGTTTTAATTTACTTTGGGAATTTAATTTAGACAAAATTCAGCAGTCCTCGTGGGAATGACCCCGTATTTGCACACTATGCTACTATGTTGACCTCGTGCACTTGCGGGTAAAACATCCAGTTATTTGCCTATTAATTTAGGTAGGTAATTGTAGAACAACAAGTTTTTGGCGAAGTTGCCAGGGACTACAGTGAATTTTGTTTAGATTTATTTTCCTTTAGTTGTGTTATTTTAATTTTCAATTTTAAATTTAGTTGTTATCAAAAATCAAAAAGATTTTTCATTTTCCTTAACTTTTCTGTTTCAAGTTGCGGATTAGCATTTTGTGCTTGCGATCAATCATCAACCAAGTGCAATCGAGCACATTGCGATCGAGCGCAGTTCCAAGGAGCATCCGGACCAGCAGCACTGAAGCTGCCTGACTGAAAAAGCAATTCAATTGATGCAAGGTCGTCGATCTCCAAACTCAACTGTTATTCCCCTTGATCCTGAAATTGAGCGGACAATTCGACAACGACCTAGAGACAAAGAAGAAGAGGAAGAAATTGAGATGGAAGATTTGCAAGAAAATCCAATTGGGCCAAGACCATTAGAAGCAAATCCACCACAGATGAGGAGACCAAGGAAGCAGGCATACGTTCCAGCAAACCTCCAGCAACCCTCACGCATAGCATATCAACCGGAGGTGGATGGCAGCTATTATATTTCTCCTCAAATCCTTAATGCATTGACTCACTTCAGAGGCACAGCTACTGAGGATCCCAACTTGCATCTTAAAGAATTCTTTGATTTATGCAAGTTGCAACATGTCCAAGGCCTAACTCCAAAGAGACTCAGGTTAGTCCTCTTCCCTTTCTCTTTGAAAGATAATGCTCAACTGTGGTACAATTCCTTGCCTGCAGATTCTATCCATACTTGGGAAGAATTAACCACCAAGTTTCTGAAGAAGTTTTTCCCAGCCCAAAAGACAAAACAACTTAAGAGGGAACTTCAAATGTTCCAACGACGAGATGGAGATCTGTTCTTCGAGGCATGGGATCACTTCAATTCATTGCTTCTAAAGTGCCCACACCATAACATCCCTCAAGACGATCAGGTACAAATTTTCTATGAAGGTTTAGATGATACTAACAAAGGGATGGTTGATTCAGCTTGTGGAGGAACACTTATGGAAAAAAATAGTGAGGAAGCAATGAAACTTTTTGAAACATTAAGTGAGCATGATAAGCGCCGAATGTTGCACATTCAAGCCCCTTAGTTTACATATGTTAATTCCTTAGCATTGTTATTTGTTTGATTTTGTTTTGTTTTTGTGTTTCAAGTCTTATTTGACAAACCATTGAAAATTGGGTTTAAAAGGGCAAAAAGCTGGACATTCTGGATCAAGGATCGAGCACAGCTACTCCTGAGCTCGAGCGCACCTGCGCTCGAGCGTATGCAGCCAGGGATCAAGCGCATGCCTGCTCTCGTTCGCATAATAGGGCGCTCGAGTGTACAAAACGTCGGATCGAGCGCACTCGGGCGTGTATTGCACGATTTCAATTCATTTCTAGCGTGGATTTGGTTTTTAGTCTCCCAATTGGACTGGGAGACTGACCTCCGATTTTCTGAGGGTTTCTAGGGTTTTTAGGGTTTTCCTAATCCCTATAAATAGGGCTCAAAACATTGTAAATAGACACACCACTTTCTAGAGTTTAAATTTCAGTAAATTGTCAGTGAAGCTTAGAAGATCATAAGCGGCTAAACCCAATTGTGGGGTATTGATGTAACCCTTTCCAAGCACAATGGTTTGATTGTATTTAATTTCTAGTTTTTCAATTGATGCATGTTGATTGTATAACTCTGAGGATTGCTACAATTGATTTCTGTTCTTCATATTAAATGCAATTGTTCTTTAATTCCAATTCAATATTAGTAAAATTCTTATCTTGTCTTAGAAATTATTTTACTATTATTGAACTCAAATCATTCTTATTTTCTGTGATTATAGGAATGATGGTTATACAATGGTTCTTAATTGGCATGCAATCAATAGGGTTAGATAGACCATACCTAGGAGAGACGGATCGTACTATACCCTAGTTTAGCATAATTTAGGTAGACGATCTGTGCCAACCGAAGAAGGGTTATGCTATTCCGTTGATTGTATGAAATTATTTTCATATGTTTTCTTGTTTAAATTATAACATGCATTGAATGAATTGCTAGAATTAAATATGGTTAACCATTGATGTGTGGATCGTGGTGAAATCAATACCCTACTCTCTCTCTCTCTCATATATTTACTCTCTCTATTTTCATGCACTTTGAAATTACACAACAAATCATTCTCTTTTAAATTAAGTTAACTTTAATATTTTAAATTTTTGATAATTAAACCCCTGTAGTCCTTGAGGTTGGACACCCTCAATATAGCCCTATCCTACAGGATTCGTACTATTGCGAGTGGTTATTTTTATTACTGATATTTTTGGACACAAAAATACCACATCAATTTTTTGCGCTGTTGCCGGGGACTACTTAACGGTTTCATTATCTAAATTTAAGGATTGATTTTAGTTTGATAATTTATTTTTCTGTTTTAAGTTGCTAATTTTAATTCTGTTGTGTTTGGTTTTTATTTTTTTTTAGAATTTGCAAACAGGTCCGTAGCTGCCTTCTCTGTGGCTGCGATCGAGCGAAGATCGCATGCAATCGAGCACATTGACGCAATTTAGTAGGAATCGAGCCAGCAGCGCTCTACCCCTCCCCTCCTGCGCTCGCACCCACCTGCAGCAGTACGCTCAAGCGCACCCTGCCGTGCGATCGAGCGCACTTGCGGCAACCTGCATCCAAAATCCCAGCGCATCTAAGGGCCGTTTGTGAGCTTTCCTTTTCTGTTTTTGCTTAGTTTTTCTTTATTTTCTGTTTTGTTTATGCTCGGTCGACGTTCTTTGTCTTTTCCATTAATTTCTTGCGACCTTGAAATTGAATGCACTCTTAGACAAATTAGTTCCCAAAAGACCCCTAATTTTCTAGAAGAGCGTTCCACTGAGACCATGGGAGACGGTAACCATGTAGCTTTGCAAGATCACTATCTTCCTACCACTTACACTATTCCCACATGTCTCTAGCTGCCAAAAATTATGGCAACCCATTATGAAATTAAGCCCAGCACTATATGAAGTTTACCTTCTTTCCTAGGGCTTAGCACTGAAAATCCTTATGACTTCCTCAGTGATTTCAAAACAATTTGTAATACCACTAAAATGAATGGATTCACTGAGGATGCCCTAAGGATGCGTCTTTTTCCTTTCTCCCTCAAGGAAAAAGCCAAACATTGGTTCCAGTCCTTAACACCCAACTCTATCACTTCTTGGGCTCAATTGCAACAAGAATTTCTTAAGAAGTATTACCCCATAGGAATGACCAATGACACTAGGAGAGCTATCACTACCTTCTCCCAATATGAGGGAGAAGATTTCCATGAGACTTGGGATAGGCTACAGAGCTTGCTTAGATCATGTCCACACCACGCTGTCCCGAAATGGCAGCTAGTGCAGTGTTTTTATGATGGCCTGACCGAGTCCAATAGAAAAATGGTGGATGCATCATGTGGGGGATCTTTCATGTTAAAAAGTGAAGATGAAGCATGGGCTATGTTTGAAAATTTGAGTAACAATTCTCTTCAACAGGTTTCCACCAGACGAAGGGCACCAACACCTAAAGCACTCAAGACAGAGAGTTTGTATGAAGCAGGACATTGTGACGTCCCACATCGCCTTGGTATGGAGATGAGGATGTGCTTAAATGTATACTACACCCTTAATGACAACAACGCGTTTTAAAGCCGTGATGGTCATGATCCCATCAGAACTCCGCAGTTAAGCGTGCTTCTGCTGGAGTAGTACCAGGATGGGTGACCATCCTGGGAAGTCTGGTTTGAGGGGAGCCAAAAGCGGACAATATTATGTGTCATTGGGGTGGGATGTTACAGCCATTCCCCAAACATGGCCAACCAAGTAGTTGAGGCTATCACCCAGAAGCTAGACCAATGGATGACTGGTGGTTTTGCTCCTAATGCTGCTCACACGCACAGACCACCTGAACTATGCTCATTCTGTTCTAGTCCTATGCATCATGTAAATAACTGCCCTGTTACTAGAAATTATACTGATATTGTTAATGAGTAGGTTAATGTAGCTTTCTCAAGACCGGCTAATGATCCGTACTCCAATACCTACAACCCCGGGTGGAGAAATCATCCAAATTTCTCATGGAAGAATGTACATTCGGGCAATTCAGCCTTAGGGCCACACAATCAAGCTCAATCCAACAGGCAGCCCTATAAACCTCATTCCACTTACTGGCCTCCACAGCAGCAATACCAGGTCGCACCACCTCTCTTAAATTCTAATTTTGAGGATCAGGTGCTAAAAATGATGAGTGAGCTGGCGTGTGAGATAAAGTAGATGGTCAAATCCCAGGAGGAAATAGTAAACTCACATTCCCAATCCATTACCAAGCTAGAAGCTCAAGTCCGACAACTTGCCAACACCATTTATAGAAGAGACGAAGGAAAGCTTCCGAGTCAGCCGGTGGTAAATCCTAAGGGGCACTACATGGTAGATGAGGGCACTCCATACCATCAGCAAGTTCAAGCCATCACCACCTTGAGAAGCGGACGAATAGTTGACAATCATGTGGAGGAGAAGAAGGATGAGCACACGGAGGTTGCACAGAATCTGCAGAATGATAAATATAAGCAAGTAAGCAATGAGGCTTCGTCATCAGCATCTCCCACTCCAGAGATTCCATATGAGCCACAGGCCCCCTTCCCAAAACGTCTCAAGGCACCATCCCACTTTCGGAAATATGGAGAGAAAATACAAGGAATGATGGAGATGTTCAAACAGGTAAAAATCAACCTCCCCCTTCTTGATGCCATTGCACAAGTGCCTGCTGTTGTGCAAATTTATTTAACTCGCAAGTGCACGAATCAACTGTAGTTTAATGGATTGCAAGTGCGAGGTCAAACCCACAGAAAATTGTATTTTTGAAAGGGCAACTTAAATCTAAACTAATTAAATCCTAATCTAGTTCCAAAAGGTTTTTGATTTTGAATTTGGTTTTGAAATTAAAAGACAAACATAAACTAAATAAAATAAAACTAAGAGATAAAAGACTAAGGTTTGAGAATTCACACTCACCAAATCATAACAACATACTTCCATGTTCATCAATATTTATTTGAAGTTCTCACAATTTAAATCTTATGTATGTTTTACTATGTTTCAAATAATTAATCAAAACCATCCCATCTATCCATTCATTGACCAAATCACAAAAGGAATCCAAATTCAATTGAAACACTAGATGTATCCGTAGAACAAATCACAAGAGATATCCAATTTTTATGAGTTAAAAAACAAGCAATCAATCATATGAAATTATCTAAAATCATCACATGTATCCTTGAATCACAAGAGATATCCAAGAATCACTCCACACATTGATTAGAAGTAAAACAATTGAAATATAAAACTCAATAAAATCGGATAAATAAAGACTTACATAAAAGTGATGTCGTTCTTCATCAGTGAGGCTTCATCCCCAACCTTAGTTGGGAATTTAGCTCTACATAAAAATAAAACCTAAACTGAAGAAAACCTAAACTAAAAAGAGAAAAACTGTATAATTTTGCTCTCTAGAATTCTATATCTTTTCTTGAATGCAAAGAGGTCTATTTATAGGCTTAGGAAAGTCCTAAAAGCCCTATTAAACCTAGATAATTCAGAGGTTTGTCTCCCAGTTAAAATAGAAGTTTGAAATCGGAATAGGATTCGTCCAGATTTGTGTCCCTTAATTGCGGGGCGATTTGCATAGTAACCGTCCGAACTAGGAAAATCCTATTTCACAACAAATTGTAGTATTTTGAGCTAGCTTTCCAATGCCGCTTGAATCACTTGAATCCGATATTTGAATGAAAAGTTATGGTCAAAATACTGATACATATACAAAATCTGAAAGTATGCTTTCTTTCAAACTTTGCATTTTTTCCTTTAAAGCTGTAGTTTTTCTTCAACGAGCTACAAAATACTAAAAACACAAAACATTAAATAACGACACAACTAAAGGATTAACTAATGTAAATAAAGGGGTCCAAATATGCAATATTTGGCACTTATCACTTGCCTATGCCAAGTTCCTTAAAGACTTGTGAACTCAAAAGAGGAAGACCAGAAATAACATCCCCAAGAAAGTCTTTCTGACTGAGCAAGTGAGTTCCCTGATTACGCACAACACTCTTCCTAAGTTCAAGGACCCCGGGGCCCCTACAATTTCATGCATCATCGGAAAAAGGGAGATTGATAAGGCACTCTGAGATTTGGGAGCTGGTGTGAATTTACTTCCCTATTCAGTATATCAGCAGCTCGGCCTAGGGGAGCTGAAGCCCACCACAGTGATTCTGCAACTAGCTGATCGGTCGATTAAGAAGCCTAGAGGGATTGTAGAACATGTTATCGTCCAGGTTGATAAATTTTTCTTCCCAGTCAACCTTATAGTGCTTGACACTGAGCCTGTGCCCATTCCTGATAAGCTGGTTCCTGTCATCCTTGGGCACTCTTTCTTAGCCACAGCGAATGCATGTATCAATTGTCGAACTGGAGTCATAGAGATATCATTTGGCAATATGAAGGTTCGGTTGAATATCTTTACTGCATTTCAGCATGCTCCTGATCAGAATGAGTGTTTCTTTTTGGACATCACTGAAGAATATGTAGAAGATTCACTACCTAGTCTCCTGACAAAGGATCCAGTGGAAGCCGGCTTGAATTACTTCGACTTTGAAGAGTTCAATATTGACCAGTACATCAAAGAGGTCCATGATTTGCTAGAAATAGCCGCAAGTGCAGATTTTCATCCATGGAGAGTAGTAAAGGAGCCCTTACCTGTGACATCGAGCACTCCTCCTGTTCCTTCGCTACTGTCTCCACCGAAACTTGAGTTGAAGCCCATGCCAGCAAAGCTCAAGTATGCGTTTCTTGGATCTAACAACACTCTGCCGGTCATCATTGCTTCCAACCTTAAAAAGGACCAAGAAGATAGTCTACTAGCAGTGTTAAAGGAATATAAAGAAGCCATTGGATGGACCATGGCTGATTTGAAAGGCATCGACCCCTTTATCTGTATGCATCGAATCCATTTGGAAGAAGATGCTCGACTTTCCCGAGAAGCACAGCGCCGATTGAATCCCAACATGAAAGAGGTAGTGATGAAAGAGATAGTCAAGTTACTTGATACAGGCATCATCTACCCTATCTCAGATAGCAAATGGGTGAGCCCCACTCAAGTGGTTCCAAAGAAATCCGACATCACCGTCGTTGAGAATTTTGCTGGAGAGTTGGTTCCACAGCGTACAACCACGGGTTGGCGTGTTTGCATCAACTACCGAAAGCTCAATTCCCATACTCGGAAGGATCACTTCCTGCTCCCATTCATTGATCAAATTTTGGAGCGTCTTGCTGGCCAGAGTTACTATTGCTTCCTAGACGGCTATTCCGGGTATAATCAGGTTGCAGTTGATCCCCAAGACCAAGAGAAGATGACTTTTACATGTCCATTCGGCACCTTTGCTTATCGACGCATGCCCTTCGACTTATGCAATGCACCTGCCACATTCCAGAGATGTATGATGTCTATCTTCCCCGACATGGTGGAGAAATTTTTGGAGGTATTTATGCATGACTTTTCTATTTTTGGATCTTCTTTTGATAAATGTCTCCATATTCTTTCACTTGTGCTTCAACGTTGCAAAGAAACTAACATGATTCTAAGTTGGGAGAAGAGCCACTTTGTGATGCAGGAAGGTATAGTTTTGGGCCATATAGTGTCCAAAAGAGGTATTGAGGTGGACCGGGCTAAAGTTGAGCTAATTGAAAATCTACCGCCGCCCACTTCAGTGAAGCAGATCCGTTCTTTCCTAGGGCACGCCGGCTTCTATGGCCATTTCATCAAGGACTTCAGTAAAATTGCAAGGCCCTTATGTAACTTGCTTGCTAAGGACATGCCTTTTTCACTTTGATGAAGCATGTCACGAGGTATTCCAGAAGCTCCAATCTCTGTTATCTTCTGCCCCCATCAAGCAACCTCCTGATTGGTCTTTGCCCTTTCAAATCATGTGTGATGCGTCTGACTATGCTGTGGGTGCAGTTTAGGGACAACAGGTAGGCAAGCTTCCTCATGTCATTTATTATGCTAGCAAGACTCTAATGGATGCTCAAGTCAATTACACAACCACCGAGAAAGAATTGCTAGCTGTGGTCTTTGCTCTGGATAAATTCCGCTTATATCTTCTGGGATCAAAGGTTATCATTTTTTCTGATCATGCTGCTTTGCGACATTTGCTGGCCAAGAAGGAAACAAAGCCACGATTGATCTGCTGGATACTACTTCTGCAAGAATTTGATATTGAGATTCGGGACAAGAAGGATACTGAGAATGTTGTTGCCGACCATCTATCACGAATTTTATTTGAGACACCCCAGCCAGTTCCTGTTCATGACTCTTTCCCAGATGAGCAACTATTTGAAATCATTCCGAGAAATCCGCCATGGTATGCCGATATTGTCAATTATCTAGCTACAAGACGGATTCCTTCTCTTTGGTCTAAGCAAGATAAGGATCACTTCGTCAATCAAGTTCGATTCTATTTTTGGGAAGATCCGGAGTTGTTCAAGTATTGTGCTGATCAGATCATCCGATACTGTGTCCCTAAGAGTGAATTTTCCAACATTCTCACTTTTTGTCATTCTCTAGCTTGTGGAGGACATTTCAATGCCAAGAAGACAGCAGCCAAAGTTCTACAATGCGGATTCACATGGCCCACCTTGTTCAAAGATGCCTATGAATTTTGCAGAGCTTGTGAGAGATGTCAACGCCTAGGAGCTATGTCTCGAAGGGACATGATGCCATTGAACCCCAACGTCCTTGTCGAGATTTTTGATGTCTGGGGTATTGACTTCATGGGACACTTCCCACCGTCTTGTGGATATGAGTACATTTTGGTAGGAGTGGATTATGTCTCTAAGTGGGTAGAAGTCATTGCCACAAAGACTAATGATCACAAGGTTGTGGTGAAGTTCCTCCAAGCCAACATTTTCAGCAGATTTGGTACTCCTCGGGCTATCATCAGTGATGGAGGTAGACACTTTTGCAACCGGTTTTTCAAAGCCTTGGTTCTCAAGTACTCCGTCATACATAAGGTAGCCACTCCATACCATCCTCAAACAAGTGGCCAAGTGGAAGTTTCTAACTGGGAGATTAAGCAGATTCTGGAGAAGACGGTTAGGCCAGACCAAAAAGATTGGTCCTTGCGCCTCAATGATGTATTATGGGCCTACCGCACAGCTTACAAAACTCCCATTGGAATGTCTCCCTATAGGCTGGTATATGGCAAGGCGTGTCACCTCCCTGTGGACTTAGAACACAAGGCTCTGTGGGCAATTAAGCAGTTCAATTTCGACATGCAAGCAGCCCGCCCCCACCGGAAACTTGAGTTGATAGAGTTGGAGGAGCTGTGGCGAGCTGCATATGATAGTGCTCGCCTTTATAAGGAGCGGACTAAGGCTTTTCATGACAAACATATCTTGCTCAAGACATTTGTGCCGGACCAGAAAGTATGGCTCTTCAATTCCAAACTCCGGCTTTTCCTTGGGAAGCTCCACTCCAGATGGGACGGTCCCTTCATTGTCACCTCGGTGTCGCCCCATGGCGCCGTCGAATTGCGGGACCCAAAGGATGGCACTCTGTTCAAGGTCAACGGTCAAAGGTTGAAGCCTTGCATCCAGAACTTCGAGCCAGGTACAGACGTGGAATCCATTAATTTGACGGATCCCGTCTATTTCTTTTGATTGAGGCACTGGCACTCTGGGCTCAAGCGCACCAACTGTGCGCTCGATCCCAGAACACGAGCTCCACACTGACACACACTTGAACGAATGTGCTCGAGTGCACCTTTAGGAGCGCTCAAGCGTACCCCCGCCCATCCATTCAACCCTCTGCGCAAGTGCGATCGAGCGCACGATAGTGCCGCTAGAGTGCACTTGTTCCAAGGTCTCACGTGACCTTTTTAGGTCACAGTCCACTCTCTTTACCCATTTCTTCCCCACCGACGAAGACTCCCACTCACCAGTGCACTCACACCACCTTGCACTGACCAACGCCACACCACTGTGCACCGCCACCAATCACCACCCCATCACCGCCGCAACCCACGACGACCACCACATTACCCTCCCCATCCCTCTTTCTCCCTCCCCATCCCCTCTTCTCTCCCCCATTCCACCTTCCTCAAACTCTTCAGTGCCTATTGAACGCCCCTCAATTTTTTTTGTGTAAAAAGCAGTCCGTGGGATCCTCTGAACACACAGACTGCTTCTATGTTGGTTTGCTTTCTTTTTGTAGGGGGTTGGGCAGCCGTGTGAGGTGGTTCTCTACCACTTCCCTTTTGAAGTGCCCACCAGGTGTTTGATAAAAAGCCACAACCAAGCCGCAGCATGCTTCAGGCGCCCGCCTTAACGTCTTCCCCCACTCGGGATACCACCCCCGAAGCCCTCACTCAGCCTTTACCATGCCATGGGAAGCAACAGAAGCTCATCTTGGAGACATCGTTTGCCATTGACACCATCTTCAAAAGCCTCCAAGCAACAAAGTGGGCGGTCAAAGAATGCAAATGCCGCAGCCTCACAGCACTGTTCCAACCAGTCAGCCTCGTTGCTTACGAAGGCCTGGTCCGAGAATTTTATGACCATCTCACATTTGATTGTACTCGGCCGGGCATCCTCTCTTCATCGGTGGCCGGCATGGACGTTGAGCTGACCACCGACAACATTGCTGCTGCTTTGCTATGTTCTCATGCTTGCCCATCTGATATTTTGACTCGGGATGGCTCCCCTCGGTACTCAGACCTACCATCCGATCTTACACTGCAGTATATTGTGGACGACATCTGCCACGGCCGTTATATCGATTATCTCCACAACTGTACAAGCAAAATCCTGTTGCCTTCCAGATTTTGGTTCGTGGATTTCATTTTGCAGGAGAATGTGTGTCCATTTGGACACAAAACTCAGCTATGCGGCCCCTTCCTCGCGGCCCTGTATGCCTTTCAGAGAGGCTTTTCGATTTCCATCCCTCAGCTCATTTGGGATCAGATACACAAGTTTTGGGAAGGGGCGATTGTGCGCTGCACTCAGGGTTCGTCTTCCTGGGGACTTCCCTTCCCTGTTCCCCTCACCCATGTCCTTCAGACTCGAGGCATTGAGGGTACACCCGCAGATGAGCCTATTTCTGCTCACCCTCAATTCGGACTGATCCAGTGGAACCAGAGTTGTTCCCACATGCCGAGACGACGTTGGGAGCCCGTAGCAGCTGAGGACGTTAGGGAGGCTGATGAACCTATGCACAATGATCCACCCGCAGTTGAGCCAGCAGAGAGAGAGGGAGTGGCAGAGACCGTTACGATGAGCTTGTCACAATATGAGTCCCTCCACCAAGAACTGCAGGAGCTCCAATCTGAGCTTGCTACATAGAGGGCAGAGGACAAGCGCCTGGCAGATGAAAGATTTAAAGCCCAGCAAGAACTGTTGCGCACTATTTTAGCGTGACTGCCATCTTATTCAGGGGCATCTTCTTATGCGCCGCAGTGACAGGTCAGGTACTCCTATCCCTTGCATTGCTTTATTGTTTTATCCACACACTGAGGACATTGTGTATTTTAAGTTGGGGGGTGTGGGGGCATACATGTTAGTTCTGAGCATGCAATTAATTTTCCTGTTGTGATTTGAAATTCATTGATGGGCTTAATCTGACAAACACATGATCACTTGATTAAGGAATTAAAATTGTGTTACTTTCATTGGCAGCATGAAATATTACTTGTTTCAATGTGATTTTCACAAGCACACTAGCATGTAGTCTATGGGGCATAAAATCTAGAATCAGTAATGTCTAGTTTTAATATTTGGAATGTAGTTGGGTGACTTATCGGGAAAATGACCTTGGCATAAATTCTTTAAAAAAAAAAATCGATCATTTTAAGCTTTCCACCAAGTAACTGGACCTCTTGCCTCATTAAGCAGTGAGTGTTCGCGTCAAAAAGTGAGAAGTTTGGTTTGATTGATAATAATAATAATAATAATAATAAAAAAAATAGCTTAGCTTCGTAGCCTTTTTGTCCCTAGTTAGTAAGTCCTTAGGGGTGTCTTTACACCTAATGCCCTGAAACCGTCTGGTTTGAGAGTCATTGGCTTAACGCTCAATACATGGGTCAATCAAAAAGCTTAAGGGAGTGAAGTGCTAATTCCAAAAAAAAAAAAAAAAAAAAAGAGAGAATTTTTGCCTTGGTTCTTTTATCTGATGGGGAGTCTAATGAATTTTGAGTATTGATCCATGCATGATTGAGATGAGTTTTGAAATCCCATGACTATGTATTGAGTTCACATACACTAGTTGAATCTTGTAATATCTCATAATTGCCATGATTTAAGCTAAGTTGTAATTTCCTAAAGTTGTGAAGATAGTGTTTGTTCTATTAAGCCTGCTAATGAATGAGAACCATGATGGTCATGATATTGCATCCTTGGGAACTACATGGTTGAAAAATGTTTGTGGGTATCATTCCTGGAAAACCCTCACGAGACTTCACTCGTCCTCTAGGGAACTCCTAGGGGGTTTAAAAGGCTTGTTGCATGCTAAATGCAACCGTACATCCCACGAAAGATGGATTTATCTTTTTATTTTTCACTTTATTTTATGTTTTGTATTGCTAAGGGACTAGTAATATGTAAGTTGGGGGGTGCGATAAGCGCCGAATGTTGCACATTCAAGCCCTTTAATTTACATATGTTAATTCCTTAGCATTGTTATTTGTTTGATTTTGTTTTGTTTTTGTGTTTTAGGTCTTATTTGACAAACCATTGAAAATTGGGTTTAAAAAGGCAAAAAGCTGGACATTTTGGATCTAGGATCGAGCACAGCTACTCCTGAGCTTGAGTGCACCTAAGCTCGAGCGTATGTGGCTAGGGATCGAGCACATGCCTGCGCTCGTGCGCATAATAGCTAGGCTCGAGCGCACAAAATGTCAAATCGAGCGCACTCAGGCGTGTATTGCATGGCAGCAATCCTTTTCCAGCGTGGATTTGGTTTTCAGTCTCCCAATTGGACTGGGAGACTAACCTCTGGCTTTCTAAGGGTTTCTAGGGTTTTTAGGGTTTTCATAATCCCTATTAATAAGGCTCTAAACATTGTAAACAGACACACCGCTTTCTAGATTTTAAATTTCAGTAAATTGTCTGTGAAGCTTAGAAGATCATGAGTGGCTAAACCCAATTGTGGGGTATTGATGTAACCCTTTCCAAGCACAATGGTTTGATTGTATTTAATTTCTAGTTTTTCAATTTATGCATGTTGATTGTATAACTCTGAGGATTGTTATAATTGATTTATGGTCTTCATCTTAAATGCAATTGTTCTTTAATTCCAATTCAATATTAGTAAAATTCTTATCTTGTCTTAGAAATTATTTTACTATTATTGACTCAAATCATTCTTATTTTCTGTGATTATAAGAATGATGATTATACAATGGTTCTTAATTGGCATGCAATCAATAGGGTTAGATAGACCATGCCTAAAAAAGATGGATCGTACTACACCCTAGTTTAGTGTAATTTAGGTAGACGATCCGTGCCAACCGAAGATGGGTTATGCTATTCCGTTGATTGTATGAAATTATTTTCATATGTTTTCTTGTTTAAATTATAACATGCATAGAATGAATTGCTAGAATTAAATATGGTTAACCATTGATGTGCGGATCGTGGTGAAGTCAATACCCTACTCTCTCTCTCATATATTTACTCTCTTTATTTTCATGCACTTTGAATTTACACAAACAATCATTCTCTTTTGAATTAAGTTAATTTTAATCTTTCAAATTTTAATAATTAAACCCCTACAGTCTTTGAGGTTTGACACCCTCAATATAGCCCTATCCTACGGGATTCGTCCTATTGCGAGTGGAAATTTTATAATTGATAATTTTTTGTCATAAAAATACCACAATCACATATATTCTGTGGAAATCGACAAACACATGAGGCCTAGGGCATAGATGTATACTCTCGGATCCCTATGTTCATTAACCCAAGAACCTAGTGTGGATTACTGATTGTGGTATTTTTGTGACCAAAAATATCAATTATAAAAATAACCACTCGCAATAGGACGAATCTTTGTAGGATACGGCTATAGAGAGGGTGTCGAACCTCAAGGACTGCAGGGGTTTTGTTATCAAATTTAAAAGATCAAAATTAACTTAATTAAAAAGAGAATTGATTTGATTTTCTTTAAAAGTAAAATGCATAAAAATAAAAGAGATTTAAAATAAGAGAGAGAGTGTAGGGTATTGACTTCACCTCTATCCGCACAACAATGGCTAATCATAATTAATCCCAGAAATTCATACTATACATGTTATAAATAAACAATAAACTACCTTATTAAAGAATAAGCATAATCTATCTTCAGTTGGCATGAATTGTCCACCGAACCACTAAGATGCGGTATGACCCGTCTTCCCTAGGTATAAATTATCAAATTCTTTAACAGGATACATACAATCAATGAATAAGTATAACCCATCTTCGGTTGGCACGGACTGTCTACCTAAATTATACTAAACTAGGGTGTAGTACAATCCACCTTCCCTAGGCATGGCCTATCAAATCCTATTGATCATATATCAATTAAACCCATTGTATAACCATCATTCTCATAATCACAGAAAACAAGAATGATTTTAGATCAACAAAAGTAAAATAATTTCTAAGACAAGAGAAGAATTTCACAATTATTGATTTTGGAATTTAAGAACAATTGCATTTAATAATTAAGAACAAAATCAAAAAGTAGCAATTCTCATAGTTATACAATCAACAAGCATAAATTGAAAATCTAAAAATTAAATACAATCAAACCATTGTGCTTGGATAGGGTTACATCAACACCCCACGAAGGGGTTGAGCCGCTCATGATCTTCTAAGCTTCAAAGACAATTTACTGAATTTTTACTCTAGAAAGCAGTATGTCTTTTTTCTCAATGCTTAGAGGCATATTTATAGGGTTTAGGAGAGTCCTAGAAGCCCTAGTAATCCTAGAAATTTCAGAGATTTAAGTCCAAGTCCAATTAGGATAAAGAAAACCTAAGTCCAAATCGGAATAGGATTCGTCCAGAATTGCGTTCCTATCTTGTGAGGCGATTTTGGCATTGCGGCGCTCCGAATTACGAAATTGGTTTTCACAATGATTTGTAGTAATTTGAGTTAGCTTTCCAATGCCGCTTGAATCACCTCAATCTAATATTTGATCTGAAAGTTATGGCCAAAATACCAAGACGTATGCAGAATCCAAATTTGAATCCAATACGATTTTGACTCCAATTTGAGAAATTCCGAATTAATCCTCTTCTTTATTTGATTAAACTTAATCATGATTGGTTAAGTTTAATCATATCTTCTAGGTCTGCTCAAAGTATGCTTTTAAGCCCAAAATCAATGGAATTAATTACATATCTATTTATAACCTGAAAACAATAAAAACAAAACAAAATCAAGCAAATAACAACGCTAAGCAATTAACATATGCAAATTAAGGGGCTTGAATGTGCAACATTCGGCACTTATCAATTACTTTTGTTACTTATGTTAAACCCAGGACTTGGTCATCGAAATTGATTTAACTAACTAATCCATACCACATGTACATGTTGATCAGGCACACACATATGAGGAATTCATGAAAACCGGAATTAATCAATTTAGATGTCATAACAAGATCATCACAAAGGCGCCAATATTGAATATCAACTAAACATAACTAGGGCTTCAATCTAGCCCTACTAAATAAATTAGTTACACATGAAGTTGATGTTAAACATCTTCA
>NC_081543.1:19168765-19171878 GCF_901000735.1 Corylus avellana | reverse complement strand
AGTATGGTTCTTCAATTCCAAACTCCGGCTTTTCCCTGGGAAGCTCCACTCCAGATGGGACGATCCCTTCATAGTCACCTCGGTGTCGCCCCATGGCGCCGTCGAATTGCGAGACCCAAAGGATGGCACTCTGTTCAAGGTCAACGGTCAAAGGTTGAAGCCCTGCATCCAGAACTTCGAGCCAGGTACAGACGTGGAATCCATTAATTTGACGGATCTCGTCTATTTCTTTTGATTGAGGCACTGGCACTCTGGGCTCAAGCGCGCCAACTGTGCGCTGGATCCCAGAACACGGGCCTACGCTCGAGCCCACACTGAATGGGATCGAGCGCAACAGCTCCACACTGACACACACTTGAACGAATGTGCTCGAGTGCACCTTTAGGAGCGCTCAAGCGTACCCCTGCCCATCCATTCAACCCTCTGCGCAAGTGCGATCGAGCGCACGATAATGTCGCTCGAGTGCACTTGTTCCGAGGTCTTACGTGACCTTTTTAGGTCACAGTCCACTCTCTTTACCCATTTCTTCCCCACCAACGAAGACTCCCACTCACCACTGCACTCACACCACCTTGCACTGACCAATGCCACACCACTGTGCACCGCAACCAATCACCACCCCATCACCGCCGCAACCCACTACGACCACCACATTACCCTCCCCAACCCTCTTTCTCCCTCCCCATCCCCTCTTCTCTCCCCCATTCCACCTTCCCCAAACTCTCCGGTGCCCATTGTTCCCCCTCAATTTTTTGTGTGTAAAAAGCAGTCTGTGGGATCCTCTCCACACACAAACTGCTTTTGTGTTGGTTTGCTTTCTTTTTGTAGGGGGTTGGGCAGCCGTGTGAGGTGGTTCTCTACCACTTCCCTTTTGAAGTGCCCACCAGGTGTTTGATAAAAAGCCTCAACCAAGCCGCAGCATGCTTCAGGCCCCCGCCTTAACGTCTTCCCCCACTCGGGATACCACCCCTAAAGCCCTCACTCAGCCTTTACCATGCCATAGGAAGCAACAGAAGCTCATCTTGGAGACATCGTTTGCCATTGACACCATCTTCAAAAGCCTCCAAGCAACAAAGTGGGCGGTCAAAGAATGCAAACGCCGCAGCCTCACAGCACTGTTCCAACCAGTCAGCCTCGTTGCTTACGAAGGCCTAGTCCGAGAATTTTTTGACCACCTCACATTTGATTGTACTCGGTCGGGCATCCTCTCTTCATCGGTGGCCGGCATGGACGTTGAGCTGACCACCGACAACATTGCTGCTGCTTTGCTATGTTCTCATGCTTGCCCATATGATATTTTGACTCGGGATGGCTCCCCTCGGTACTCAGACCTACTGTCCGATCTTACACTGCAGTATATTGTGGACAACATCTGCCACGACCGTTATACCGATGATCTCCACAACTGTACAAGCAAGGTCCTGCTGCCTTCCGGGCTTTGGTTCGTGGATTTCATTTTGCAGTAGAATGTGTGTCCATTTGGGCACAAAACTCAGCGATGCGGCCCCTTCCTCGCGGCCCTGTATGCCTTTCAGAGAGGCTTTTGGATTTCCATCCCTCAGCTCATTTGGGATCAGATACACAAGTTTTGGGACGGGGCGATTGTGCGCTGCACTCAGGGTTCGTCTTCCTGGGGACTTCCCTTCCCTGTTCTCCTTACCTATGTCCTTCAGACTCGAGGCATTGAGGGTACACCCGCAGATGAGCCTATTTCTGCTCACCCTCAGTTCAGACTGATCCAGTGGAACCAGAGTTGTTCCCACATGCCGAGACGACGTCAGGAGCCCGTAGCAGCTGAGGACGTTAGGGAGGCTGATGGCCCTATGCACAATGATCCACCCGCAGTTGAGCCAGCAGAGAGAGAGGGAGCGGCGGAGACCGTTACGATGAGCTTGTCACAATATGAGTCCTTCCACCAAGAACTGCAGGAGCTCTAATCTGAGCTTGCTACATAGAGGGCGGAGGACAGGCACCTGGCAGATGAAAGATTTGAAGCCCAGCAAGAACTGTTGCGCGCTATTTTAGCTCGACTGCCACCTGATTCAGGGGCATCTTCTTATGCGCCACAGTGACAGGTCAGGTACTCCTATCCCTTGCATTGCTTTATTGTTTTATCCACACACTGAGGACATTGTGTATTTTAAGTTGGGGGGTGTGGGGGCATACATGTTAGTTCTGAGCATGCAATTAATTTTCCTGTTGTGATTTGAAATTAATTGATGGGCTTAATATGACAAACACATGATCACTTGATTAAGGAATTAAAATTGTGTTACTTTCATTGGCAGCATGAAATATTACCTGTTTCAATGTGATTTTCACAAGCACACTAGCATGTAGTCTATGGGGCATAAAATCTAGAATTAGTAATGTCTAGTTTTAATATTTGGAATGTAGTTGGGTGACTTATCAGGAAAATGACCTTGGCATAAATTCTTTAAAAAAAAAAAAAAAAAAATCGATCATTTTAAGCTTTCCACCAAGTAACCGGACCTCTTTCCTCATTAAGCAGTGAGTGTTCGCGTCAAAAAGTGAGAAGTTTGGTTTGATTGATAATAATAATAAAAAAAAAAAAATAGCTTAGCTTCGTAGCCTTTTTGTCCCTAGTTAGTAAGTCCTTAGGGGTGTCTTTACACCTAATGCCCTTAAACCATCTGGTTTGGGAGTCATTGGCTTAACGCTCGATACATGGGTCAATCAAAAAGCTTAAAGGAGTTAAGTGCTAATTCCAAAAAAAAAAAAAAGAGAATTTTTGCCTTGGTTCTTTTATCAGATGGGGAGTCTAATGAATTTTGAGTATTGATCCATGCATGATTGAGATGAGTTTTGAAATCCCATGACTATGTATTGAGTTCACATACACTAGTTGAATCTTGTAATATCTCATAATTGCCGTGATTGAAGCTAAGTTGTAATTTCCTAAAGTTGTGAAGATAGTGTTTGTTCTATTAAGCCTGCTAATGAATGAGAACCATGATGGTCATGATATTGCATCCTTGGGAACTATATGGTTGAAAAATGTTTGTGGGTATCATTCCTGGAAAACCCTCACGAGACTTCACTCGTCCACTAAGGAACTCCTAGGGGTTTAAAAGGCTTGTTGCATGCTAAAT